>NW_006433946.1:5184431-5210154 GCF_000325575.1 Pteropus alecto
CTTCTTATGGTTTTATCATTATGAATAACACTTCTCACTATAGAATGGGGGAAAAAAAAGAAAGATGAGATCTAAGCAAAATCATTACCTAATCTCAGAACTGAGATACATGCAAATCAAATAGCATTTGCTTTATTAAAATTTCTATTCCAATTGCTATTTAAACTAGCATTTATAAATGTAGAAAAAATATTTAAAAATAACTTTGAATGTTGTATGCCTCAGAGACTGAAGCAATTACTATGATTAGAAACATAAGGCATAATAGTTCCTACAACAGTTCATACAGAGGCAGACACTATGGGATAAAAATCTAGAATAAATATGGGAAACTGAGGAGCTTCTACGTTTTCCCTTTCTATGCTTTTCCTGTAAATGAAAGGCCAACTGAAAATGAAATAGGGAAAAAGTAGGAAGCATGGCAGCAGCTTAATGTATTTGCCAGCTGCATAAAATAATGATTAAGAGAATAGATAATTGAGTCAAAATGCCTGGGTTGGATCCACTTTAGTAGCTGTGCAATCTTGGGAAAGTTACTTAACCACTCTGTGCCTCAGTTTAGGCCTCTATAAAATAGAATAAAAATACTAATGCTTCATTAGGATATTGTGACAAGTGAATTAAGACATAATACACTTAGAACAATGTTTGGCACAAAGTCAGAGTTCAGTAAAAATTACATGTTGTTATTATTATCTCACCAGGTAATCTATCTCTGGATTGCATCTATACTAAATATGAAGAGCTTTTTTAGATATGAGATTAATTTGATGTTAATATACCATGTTATCATGTTATATTATGACAGTTAATACTGTAAGGATCTGGTCTAGTGGGGTATACAATTATTATACCAGGAGGACCTTGTTGAAATTAAGCATAGCATGAATCCTAAGGACAGAAATATCACAAGATGTCTAGGAATAATATTTCCTAATTTTTGTGTGTGTGTGTATGTTTTTGTTTGTTTGTCGGTTTTGTTTTGTTTTGTTTTTTTTACTGGAAGAAGAGAAGTGGAAAAATGGGAATACATCGGATATGAGTTCCTTTAGTGCTACATTTAAAAAAAATAATAAAACAATAGCATCTCCTCTGATTATTCTGCCACACTTTCTTAAGAAAGTATTCTGTATTTGTAGAGGCACAAAAGGTCACTGAGCTATTAAGCAATCTAACGGTCACTGCATTCTTCTGAACAACTGTATTAGGTATGTTCAAAATGAATAGACAGTATTGGCTCATTATTCATTCACAGGCGGTTTTTGTAATATTTCACCATGTAATTGTTTTCACCTCAAAAGGATTCCAAATTTCCGGTGACTTCATTCATGAGGAAAGATTTTACCAGGTATCTCCTCCTGACAAATAACAGGAGAGTAAAAGGAGCCAACATTTAAATTAGAGTAGGTAACAAGAAATAAAAGTATCTTGAATAGTAATCATGAAAATAATATTAAGTCTTTGCCCTACCCAAACAATAGACATCCTTGGGGAAAGAAGCACCTGAACGTGAGCAAATCTTCAAGACAGTGCTCATGCTTTACATACCAAATTCAAAGAAATTTAAAAAAAAATGCCTGAGAAGTATATTACATAAAATCAAAAACCTATTATATCAACATTATAGTCATAAGTGGATAAT
This sequence comes from Pteropus alecto, assembly GCF_000325575.1. Lineage (NCBI taxonomy): Eukaryota > Metazoa > Chordata > Mammalia > Chiroptera > Pteropodidae > Pteropus > Pteropus alecto. The sequence continues at coordinate 5,186,074 of NW_006433946.1, forward strand.
GTTCTAGATAATACTTCTGATGGCCAAAGAATAGACAAATGATAGTTTTTCTGGCATTTAATGAAGCTTGGATTTAGGATATCATTCTCTCTGGCATACCTTGATACTCAAAACTCTGATGGAAAAAATTATCACCACTCCTGTCACTATCATTTATCACTTAAGAATCTCTCAGCCAAGAGGCTTGTGCCCTTTAAGATTCTCTTCAAAAAGGTAAAATAAAAGTAAATGCATTTTACCATTTACCATCCTCAATTTCCTACTTTTCCCTCCAAAATCAGCAATATAGAAATGAAAATTACTTTAATAGCTTAATGTGGACTGATTTTGAGCATAAGGTCAATTTACTTACAATAGGCTGAAAATGCATCAAATTGTCAAATAGCTCAACCTCTGTATCCATTTATTCAACAAAAATATTTACTATTGCTTGCTGTGGAACATGCATGTTCCTACTAATGGGACCAAACTTTTTACCTTTGGGGATATTGATTTTAAGCTAGTTATTAAGGAAAATAAGACTCAGAAAGAAATTTTGACCCTACCTCTTTTCCTACCTAAGAAATTCAGGTGGAAATACCTGCCCCAGGAAGGGAACTTTAATATAATCACTCAGCAATAGACAGAAAGCCTTCAAGCAGGAGCCTGTTAACTAACTGCCACCTACCAATCCCCATGTCCTTTTGTTTTCTGAGTTGTCCAGCAAAAATGTACCTGCCATGTGTGTTCTGCTTTTCCTCAATTACCTCCAACTCACCCATTCTCACTTTTCAAATCTAAGATCCCATCCCCTGCTTCTCCTTTGTCCAAATTAACATATATACTCAATTTTACCTGTCTTTGGAATTTTCATTCTTATGCGAATTGTCCATGCACATGTATTAAAATCTGATTTTCTCTCATTAATTTTTCTCTGTTAATTTGATTATTAGCTCAGCTGGAAGAACTTAGAAGGTGGGAGGAAAAGTAATATTTTTTTAGTCCCCACACTAGATACTATAGAAATAAAGATTTAGAATATGCTCTCAAGATCTACATAAGCTATAATTCCTGGTCCAGTAGATTAGATTAATAGGGCAGGAAACAAAAGACCAGCAGTCGACAGAGTCATAAAAACAACAACAATAAAATATTCCTGTATGATAACTTACACTTTCATTTAAAATGCCTGAGGAAGGGGAGTCTAGAAAACAAGGCATAATCCCATTTTTCTCTCCATTAACTACTAACCTGGTTACTATACCATAGATAGAGAAGGGGATAATGCTCATTACCAGTCAACTACCAGTCAACTGATACAGGATCATATCAACAAGGTAGATGGGACAATACAAATTATCTAATTTAGTTCACTCTCTTGTATAATTCTTCAACATGAAGGGAACCAAAGTTCTGCCACCCCAAAAACTGTGCCTTCCGGGATACTGAATTTAAGTTGATTATTAAGAAACAAAAGACTCAGAAAGAACTTTTGGCCTTCCCCACCTCTCCTGCCTAGGGGATTTCAGAGAGGAAAACCTGCTTCAGGAAGAGAACCCTAGCATAATCACTTTAGGATTAGACAGGAAACTTCCAAGCAGCAGCCTGTTTACTAGATCTACCCCGTCACACACACACTCATTGTTTTTGGGTTGCATAGAAAAAATTTACTTGCTATATTGCTCTCTTCCTCAACTACCTATAAATTGCCTGTTTCCTTGGAAATATCATCACTGTCATCCCTTCTTTCTTATCCAAAATGACATATATAGCCAATTTTACCTGTCTTTGGAATTTTCATGTTTATATGAATTCCCCATGTGCATATATTACAATTTTGATTTTCTCCTGTTACTCCGTCTGTTAATTTGATCATTAGCCCAGTTAGAAGAACTTAGAAGGTAGGAGGTGAAGTATTATTATTATTATTTTTTTAGCCCCCACAAACATCTTGTCTAAAGAGCGGGCTTTGATCACTCATAAAATAAATAAAACAATAACAACAGCAAGCATCATTCGTTGAGCACCTGTTACATGCCAGGCACAGTGCTAAGGAGCTTTACACACATCGTCTCTTAACTCTTACACCAATCTGAAAGATAAGCATTGTCCTCCATGTTAGAGATAGAAAAACTAAGGTTCTGTTTCTCAGCAACTTGCTTATGGCCACACAGCTATTTAGAAGTAGAGCCAAAACTGGAATACAGATATGCCTAGTTCCAAAGCTCACACACTCCTTCCATTACACTTCACTGTCTTGTCAACATTCCATTCAGTATCTCTTAAAGCAGCCATGCCAAATCTGAGCATCTTGAGTTATCAATCGCTTATTTCTTTTATTAATGTAAAATATGCCTCAGAGTAACTTATTCTTTGCTTCTACCTATTCCTTTTAGCCCTACAGAGAACAAGTCTAACTCATCTATACCATACTTCTTTAGATACCGTAAATAACTATAAGCCACCACCACCACCCTAACACACACACACACACACACACACACACACACACACACACACACTTTTCCTTATATTTTGTCTTTCTACCAACAGAGGCAGCAGCAAAGGATGAGAACCACAGAGTATGGAAGGAGATAAAGGAGTGGTAGCAATTAGAGTGAAATTAAGCCAATAAGGGCAATGCATATATAAAGGATGCATCTAAACCACAAAATCCTCCCTCTCTCAAGAAACACTTATTAACATAGCTATTGATTCTACTAGACCTGAATGTTCCAGCAGTCACAGTGACTATATCATTAAAACAGGCACAATGCAGAACTCAAGTTAGGCATACTGAAAGCAAGTGAAATTTCAGACAGAGTTGTTACTGTACTTAGAAACATGGAACCAAAATCTGTCAGATTCCCTCTAAAAAAGCTATATTTTACATAACATTTTAGACTTTACAAAATACTATTAAAGAACACTAAATATATAATTAGAAAAAATATTTGCACTATTGGTTCATTCAGCCAGAAGATTCTGCAGTTTCAAATGCAAATTATAATACTCAAGACGTGCATATTTTATCATTGCTTGCTTTGTTAAATGTGTGAAATGAGAAACCAGACTAAGTGAATATGAATACAATTGGATAAATTTATACATTTCCTTTAGTTCGAAGTTTAACTGTGCTGGATATTGCAGGTTTCATAACTAAGGGTGCTTAGATAAAAATATAGAAAGTATAGTACTATTATGGAGATCCAAAGAAACACACTGCTTGAAGTTCTTTTCACACTCAACTATAAATGGTACTTTTGCTTTAATTTATACTTTATATAAGGTGGAATTAGAGAGACCAAAATTGAAAGAAAAAATATTCTTGCCCTATTCAAATCCGTGTCAAGAACTTCACTGAAGAAAGTTCACCCCAAATAATGCGTAATTGGAAATGCATAGTTTCCCTGCTTCCCTACATGGAATATTTGTTAATCAGGTTTAACAGAGACAGAAACGAGAAATTCTTAATCATCTTATTAAAGAAAAGGATAACATATCCTTATCTTTTGAACTTGGAAATGGTGCCTCATCAATACATTGACTTTCTACATACTTAAAAAGAAAATCCACCAAGATGATAATGTTCTTTAATTTATTGATAGCTTATTTTTTTCACTAGCACTTAGCTTTAGTTTTGGCTAGTAGGATTAATGTTATTTTAATTAGTCAATCTAGTGTCTATGTGAAAAGCAATCTGTGTTTATTTGCAAATGGTTTAATACCTAAGTATCTCTGAAGAGACAAGTCATCAACTAGTAAACAATATGCCACTTATAAACAAGGACAAGCAATGTTAGACAGTTATAATTTTAATTTGTAAGAAAAATTGCAATGCTACCTTAAGATATTTACAGCACTTTCTAACTTAAAAATGTGGGAAGAAAAATGAGAAATTTATGACAGGAAGACAAAAATCTTTTTTATAAGGAGAGGTTTTTGCCACTAAAAGTGTTTAATGATTAACTGCCTCCAGGATAAGTGGGACCAGCCTATATGTAAAACCAGACTAATGATGGGCTAAGAAGAAATCTGTTTTCCTTACTGAAGTGTTTTTTAAATAAATCTTCAAATATTATTTTTCATATTTCATAACCACAACGGAATTATAAGGAGAATGTTAAAGCCTGCTAGCTTTTAAGAGTTCTGGCTTGTGTAATGAATGGTGTGTTCAGTGTTTTCAATGAATGGGGGTTTCAGAGAACGTTAGTATATTGATGTGAACTAGCACTTCCTCTGCAATCTGCTAAATATCCCTGAAAAATCTGTGTGTCAACATAAATTTCCTAGACTCATTTGGGTTTACTGTTATTCACAAAACCATATGAAACTGAGCTATTACCACATACTATGGTGGGTTAGGAAGTTTGATTGCCAAAAACAATTTAGTGTTTAGAGCTTCAGAGTTTATATATAAATCAATGACAATTTTATAATTTACACCAAAAAAGATTGAATTTATTTATGTTATCTTCTTTTGGCTGAAGCTGAACCAAAAACTTGACTTTTCTGAAAATAAAGGAAAAATGAAATAAATGCCTTAGTGAAGAATATTAATATCATTTAAAAGGTGTGACAGTTACTGTTACCTTCAAATTGTGCATTTAAGCAAGTGTGTTTAATGAAAAATAAACCACTTAACCTATGTAAAGCTTATGCATAACTGAAAAGGAATTGATTGATGTCATTTTAAATGGTTACAATATGTTTTCATTTAGTGCGTGTAGTCAAAAATTATATATGTGGATTTTGGGTGCGTATTGATAGAGCAGTTTTGAAATTCATCTCTTTACTACTTACGAAATGTTTGCTAATGAAATTAATGGAATAACAAAAAGTACAGAAAGAATATTGAAATTAGTCATCAGCATATTTGGGGGGAATATGAGAAGCTTACGTTTAAATGTTATTCCACCGCTTATTTACTCTGTCAGTTAAGCAAGTAATTTAATCTCTTCAAGTCTCAATTTACAAACCTCTGGTTACCTACCTCATGGGACAATGTGAAGATTTCACAAATTATGCCACTCAACTAATGCGAGTTTTTTACCCCTTTCCAAAATACTTCTGAAGCCCCTTCTTATTGACAAATAATTGACATGCTAATTACTAAAAGCTTTTATACATTCAGTGAAACAGGTTTCCTAAGGCCCTCTAGTGGGCAATGCTGGTAGCCTACTCCCAAATGTATTTTTTCAAAGAAAAATTCTGAAATTCAGACTTTTTACTAATTTAGAATAGCCTTTCCTTCTACAGTCATGTTTTACTAACTTGCATTTTACCCAAATACATGGCCAATAATAACCTTTCCAAAGTTTAGCACACACCAACATAGGGAAATGGAACATAAGAAACATGATTAAACTAGTATATTGGGGAAGTAAGGGTTATAAGATAGAAATGGCAGCACCATAATACTCATCATGCTTGATTCAGCTGATGTAGTTAGCCAAGATTGTCATTTCTTATCTCCACCAAAGTTTATTTCTTTATCTTGAGTCTGTACTTTCAAATCTAAGAAGGCATTCTTTAGTCATACCTTTATTCAAATCCCAACTCTGTGTTTACTAGGTGAGTGACGTGGATAACTAGTTGGCTCACTTAGCTTCAACTTCTTCATCTTTAAAATGGAAAAACTCTACCAACACGCAGGATTATTGCCAATACTATATGAAATTATGTGTATAAAGCACCTAGTAGGCATTTAATACATGTCAGTTTCCTCCCCATCTGGAACTTCTAGACCAGGATTCCCAAAAGAGTTCCAATGGGTTTTAAAAGGTATACGCAACATATAATTCCACAAATACTATATAACTACTATATTCTACTCTAGTGCTGGGGTTGCAGATATAAATTACTCATACCTAGCATAGGGCCTGACACCTAGATGCTCAATAAATGTCTGTTGTGTTTGTTTCCAGCTCAAGGAGTTTATTTCAAACAATCAAGAGACATAAAACTACCATACAATAAGAAAAGAAACCTGTGAATGAAAAAGATTTATTAGAATACAAAGAACAGAGTAATTCTGATGGAAGGAAGAGACAGTATGGGAAACAGTGATGACAATGGACCTTTAGAGTGGTTGAGGGAGGAGGGCATTTTGTGAATGAGTAATATCATGAATGGAGGCAGTAAAGCGTGTAGTGTGCTGGGAAATAATGAATAACAGTTAGACAGAGTTAGATAGAGTAGAGTGCTGGATATTCAGATTTGCAAGGTAGTGGGGAGCAGGGAGGAAGGGAACGACAGGTAGTGCAGGTAGAAAGCCAGGTGACTAAGGACACTGCACACGACACTGTACTAGAACATTTCTAGACAACAGTGAACAATATGATCGGATTTACTTTTAGAGTAATAACTCTGAAGGCAATTTCAAGAGGTAAGGGGTACTATCTGGAAGGCTCTTTTTAAAGTACTCAGCTAAAAATATGGAAGTGAGAAGAGAATGGAAAGAAAAATGCAATTTTTTCCAGAGGCATTTCACTGGTGAGAGTTTTAAATACAGATCAATGGAACACAAGTGAGCCAGCTTCATTCACTTCCTGATATCTGTCTCTGGCCTCTTTTTCACCATTCTAAATTTCTTGATTCCCACTCACATGATGGGCCTTAGATTACCTTACTTGGTAAGAGGGTACTGCAAGCATGAAGGTGAAGGGAAGAGGACCTTACAAATGCTTAGAAATGACCAAAGAACCACGCAAAGAGGCAACATAATTCGTTTCCCTGTGATAAAGAAGGAAGCATGGAAAGAACAAGTCCATCTACACACATAGGTCAATCCCTACCAGATGGCATGCAAAGCAGGGGAAAGAATAAAGAACATGAGGTTGTGCAAAGAATGATGGTTAAACATGGCTCTGGAGTCTGATTCCTAGATGTGACCCCTGGCCTCACCGGTCAGTGGCCATATGAATTCAAGCAAGTCATTTAAATTCTCTGAGCTTCAAGTTCTTCAGTTTAAAATGAGAGATAACAGAAGCCATCTCCTTTAGTTGTTATAAAGATTATATGAGATGATTCAGGCATAGGGCTTAGAAGAGCACTGGGCATATAATCAGTAACTGTTATTCTGGTGGTAATAATGTAGTAAAAATACACCTTTGAAAGGAGTAAAAAGACATTACCCATTAGTAAGGGAGAAGAGATTTTTTTTTTCTCTGACATGGAGAATATATCAGCAATTTATTTTCAAAAATGCAGAATAATTAGTTCTGATTTATTGAGCCTACAATAGGGTGTGACTTAAATGACAGGTAGAGAGTCAGAGAATAGAGACAATGGATATCGAATAAGAAAAATAGCATCACCAGAACCATCATTAATGACATGTGATGTCTCCGTTCTATTACATATCCAGACTGGAGAAGGAAACCTGATTTACATCAAAAAAAAAAAAAAATGAATAAACGGATGTGGAGAAGGACAATGGCAGAATAGAAAGAAATCTGAAATTGCCAACTTTATTGAAGAACATAGGCCCTGAAATGAATCTGGCTAGGCCTCGTTTCCTAATGGGTCAAATGAGAGGTAAACTAAGATCAGTGATTCTCAGCTGGTGAAGGTAAGCTCCCCTACCTCAGGTGAGGGGACACACTGGGATCATGAAGAATGCATTGCTCTCCCCAAAAAACTACAGAAGACAGCTCCTCTCGCCTGGATTTTCTAAAAATGCCTTATCAGGGAGGTATGTACTGCTTGGTGAGCCATTAGCACTCATCTAGTGTGCCACATCATCAGGAACATAATGAAAAAAAAAAAATCAAGACTCTAGATATTCACTGTCCAATATGGTGGTAGCCACTAGTCTCTGTGGCAACCCATTCATTATTCTAAATGTGGCTAGCTGGAATTCAGATGTGCTGTACATGTAAAATACACACCTGATTCTGAAGCGTTAGCACCCCAAAATGTAATATATCTCAATAATTTTTATTGATGACACATTAAAATGATAATGTTCTGACTAATTTAAATAAAATATATATTAAAATGAATTTCACCATTTTATTTTTACTTTTTAAATGTGGCTAGTAGAACATTTAAAATTACATATGTGTCTCACATTGTATTTCATCTAGACAGCTCCGCCTAGATGAAATTTTTACATTTCTTCTGGTGCAATAATTCTATGCTATCATGACTCCACTGCTGGAAGGCTAAAATAAAGTATAACTAGTTCTTGCATCTTTTGGGAGAATAATACAAAAATGTTTAAAAAATTCCAAATACACTAAATACCAAATCGACACTAAAAACCGCCAAATATGAAAGAACATTATAAGCACCAATGTTATTTTTTTAAACATGAAATTGAAGTTTCTTACTAAAAAGCATTTGCACACTGACAGAAAAGAAAAGTTCATGTTAAGGTAAAATGTTCTTTATTTCAATTAAACTCTTAATGTTTAACACAATTTGAAAAAAATTAGGTATTTAATTGTTTTAGAGATTAAATTGTTTTAGAAGCCGCTCGTTGGCATAGGAAAAAAAATAAGTTTTTTTAAAGTAAAAATGTCAATGTATCATTTTTCTTGGAAGTAATTAAACCAGAGCTGGCAATTGAACAGATATTTCTCTATAACATTTTATTTCCCGAATACAGGCAGGACATTTGAGTTATAAGAAGTAAGAGCATTCAACTCTATTATAAATGATGACTGAGAGATGAGCAATATTGAGAAATGGATATATGTACTGGGAGGAGCAGTGTAAGGATTTAGGGGAATGACACTTAAATTTCTCTGACCGTGAATAAAAGCTTCAGTCTGAGAGTCTGACCGACTTGGTTCAAATCTATTCTGTGTGGCTCCAAATTCCATGTTCTTAAACATTTCATATATCTTCATATGTGTATATTATTATGACTATGGATTTGTATACAAACACATGCATGCACTCTTCACCCCTTGGCCAAACTTTTTGAATGAATAATTTACAACTGCTTCCTTACAAAATGCTCCTGAGTACATATTTGCCAAGATGTATTTATCTACATCATTTTACCCCACTAACATTTTTTCCTTATAAATCCCTTTCTTACAATTTCTCTAAAATACTTAGCCCATATATCTAGAAAAATCTGATACTATATAGGATGTACATGTATGGATTTCATTTTTTCTCCCCACAAATTAACAAATGAGAATTACATTCAGCTATGAAGATTCAAATATATAGCTAAAAGTTTGATGATAAATGTTAGAATCCAAATTTTCTGGCAGGAGAACTATCTTCTCTTTTAGCACATTTAAATACTGACTTAGGGAAATTCATTACAATTCTGCATAGGCTTAGCTCCAATATTAGAAACATGCCTCTAGGCTCATTTGTACAAGAATTTCTTATTCAGCATCTCAGCTGCACAGGTTTCCACACAGAAATGAGCAGGTAAAAATGGTTGGGGCTTCATAATGAGTCAACATTAACATAATTACTTTCCATTTCATCTATTACGGTACACTGTTTGACTCTCTCATTCTTTTCATTTTAATCATTCCTTTAGAACGCCCACAAGGCTCTGTTAAAGAAAATGAGACTTTAGAGGTTACGCTACAGAAACTGAGGTGAGCTAAACAGTTCAAAATTTTCCCTTAGAAATGACTGAATGTTCCACACTAACATAAATGGTGTAATTTTGTACTCTAATATTTCTTTACATCTCTTAAAACAATGATACAATTAGATAATGGCATTAAAGTGATTTACTTTGGCATTACAAAATGTGACTATAAAAGAACTATCCTGTTTTGCTTTTTAACAAACAGAACTTAATCTTCCAAATGTGTATTGTCTATCACAGTTATCTCGGGGACTATATATGCACTATAATTATGCTGCCACTGCTGAAAACATTCTGAACATCCTTTTTGGAAAAAAAGAATTACCTTCAGGGACAGTTTACCACCCAAACAATAAAACATGTCTCATTGCTTTATATTTTAAGGCTAAGATTTGATTCGTCACCCATTTTTATTCATCAAATTTAAGGCATAAAATTTTGATTATTTCCAAAGATTATTTTCACCCTTAGAAGAGGAAGCATTACTACAAGCAAGAATATTTGAGAAAAACGACACTTGAGTTCAAATAAAAGCCCCAGCACTTACTATCAAGCAACTTATTGGGTAACTTACTTAAATTCTGAGTCAGAATTCCCTGACTTGAAAAATGAAGATTATAGTATCTATTCTCAGGCATATAATGATGATATTTGGTAAATAAGATGATATTTGTAAAAGTACAAGTATGGTGCCTTAATAGTAAGTAAGGGATCAATAGATAAACACGCTGTATTTAAACTGTAGGAAATAAATTCTAGAAGCCATACATGAAAAACCGAAGTAAAGATGTGTTGATAGTGATACAAAAAGTCATGCTCCATTTTAATTACAGAATTATCCTATTTGATACAATATATACATTCCTGAAAGTAGCATAGATATTTTTATAACCAAAATCCAAGTCTCTTTTTTACTTACAATAATACAGTCAAGATTTTTGAGCACCTACTATGTCCAGGCAATATTCTAGTCACTGAAGGAGAAGAAGAAAATACAATTTTTTCCCTCAAGTATTGACTAAATAGAGGTTTTACTTTGGCTTGATCAACCAGTAGGCTTCACTACCTAATCTTGGAGTTCCCTGGATGCTCCCTCAGCTACACACACATGCACGCACACGTGCGTGTGCATACACACTCTTACACAGTAAGCTAATAAAATATAAACAGGTTCATTCATGAAGTTATTTATAAGGTTCCTTTGGGAACCAGTCATTGCCTAATATGACTTATAGTTCAGATTTTTATATTCATACTTCACAAAATAAAACAACCTTACCTAATAATTAAATGATAAAATAATATCTAAAATACCAGTGCCTGTCTTCTCGGTGACATCATTTTACTTTGACGCACACATGAAAAGGAATATATTACATGTGAATTTTACTTTACCACCATTTTGGCTAGCATGTCTCTATTCTTTATGTTAAGTACACCTGTACTGTTTTAAAATGAAATTAATCAAGTGCCTAATATTGAGAGTTGGGAAAAATAGAGCCATAATGCAAAATAATATTTTGCAGCTATTTTTTTTTTCTATTCTGTAATAACTATAAATAATTGGTCTAGGCCAGCCTGATTACTTAGCATATCAGAGGAAAGAAGAATAGTTAGTCATTAATTATATTCTTTAAATTATGCAAAATCCAAGACTGTTTTGCTAATAAACTAGAGTATAACTAGCTATATAATTACATGGAAATCAATATGCCTTTGAGAACAGTCATTTATCAAGAGAAAATTCATTCCATAACCAAACAGCATTTTATGAGTACCTTAAACTCTAGATAACAAAAGTTATCTCATTATATTATATAATTATATAAGGCAAGGACTCTGGACATAAATTCCTGCCTAGCTTTGAAGGCCCTTAACACCACTGTAGTTAAGACTCCATTCTTAACCACAGTGGTTCTATTGCAAAAGCTAGGCTAATGTCAAGTGTGATACTCAGACACCACCCTCCCAGTACGATAGAAAGAACTTAGTTTATTGTAGTTAAGCAGATAACCGTATTTATTACTAAATAGCATTCTTTTGGATAAAATCAAATATCTACAATTTTTTTTAAAATCCTTTAAACATAAAATCTAAAACAAAACCTGGCAAGACAATATACTTCCAAGGCGATGGCTATTTAAAATTTATAAAATATAGAAATATCTTCTGCTTTGGCATTAGGCCTGACGGGATAGGGAAGAGTGAAAGGTGATCAGAAAATGCCCCTGGGCCTTTCTTTTTTGGAAAGGTCTTTAAAATCACCAAACATGGATTTTCCATTCAACCCAAGAATATGTAAGTGCTTTTATTGCCCTCCTGGGCTCATCCAAGGAGGGAAGGGAGAGATCTCTTTCTCCTCTATTTGGAAAGCAGAAGGAGAGAATAGAAGGTAAGGTTCATGCTCTGGCTACGCAGTAACAGTACAAACTGAGGGACCTTGCTAGAGCTTGTCCTGCCCCGTGCTCTCAATCCTCATAGGCTCTCAACACCCAGTGGATTCACTGCACTGATTGGCTACATTGGTTTGGTTTTACCACTTCTTACTTATCTACATAGAGGCAACATAGCATAAAAATGAGAGTACGATAGCCAAAGCCAGACTACCCTAGGCTTCAAACACTGGCTCCACCACTTTACTGGATATGGAACTCTGAGTAAGCTACCTAATCTCTGTGGGCTTCAGTTTCCCCATTTGTAAAATGGGAATAATAATTGTACCTCATGTTTTTGTGCAGGCAAAATTAGTCCATGTATTAAAAGCATTTACAACTGTGCTCGACACACAGTAAGTGTCCAATTAATATTAGCTGCCACCATTACATTATTATCATAATTATTATTTCCTTATTTCCTAGCACATGCCTTCTTTTGGGATTGGGCCAGTTTCCTCATTACCATTTTTTAAATTCAATTTTTTCATTCCTCTCCCAGTAACATCCTTTAAAGCCCAATCCAGCTGTCATCTACTCCATGAAGTTTTTCCTGCTGTTGAACAGGCAATTTAACACAGTAATAAAAATGCCTCCGGAGTCAGAAGGATTTCTCTCAGCTCTGCCACTGGCTAGTTATAATCCCTTAGACAAATTATTTAACCTCTCTCAGCAGATCAAACAGGAAAATTTTTACTTCCTTGAAATCAAGATATTTTATCTTTTTTTTTCTGTATTCTCTACACCTAATTGTAGTGCTAAATAAATAACAGGAGCTCAATATATAACTGTGGAATGAACAGTAGGCTTGTCTTCTTTGTTTCTTTCCAGCATGTTTTACAATAGAGTATGAAAGAAAAGTTAACTATTTATGACTGAACATTTTTTAGTTTCCATTAAGAAATTTTTTCCTTTTTTTGCAAATCTGACCCAAAGGTAAAAATATGTCTTTTTTCCCTAATTGAGCCTACTCCCTCCACCAGATAGTTTATAGAATTTTAGTATTACCACTGGCCCTTGAGGAATCCCATTTTATTCTTCTCTATTGAGAAAATAATCTATTTATTCCCATCCTTTTTGCTCATTGCTAAATCAGTTTCCATCTCCATATGATATACAAGTGATCCCATATTGACTCAGTTTTAATAGTATTTGCCATGGCACAGTGTCAAAGTATATGTGAGAGAAAGTTGGAAGACTTTTTAGTTATAAAAGTAATACATGTGCACATTGAAAAATATATCAAATAGCACATAAAGATAAAATGTGAGAAGTAAACATCCCATTTCCCAGAGCAGACCCCTGTTAAGAGTGTTTTGTGGACTGTTCTATACATTTTTATAATATAAATCAAAGTACTTTATATATATGTGTGTGTGTGTGTGTGTATGTATACACATATATATAAATACATATATCTACACATATACATACATGCACATACACATACATACGCACACACATATGCATACACCTTTGAAAAAAATAGGCTCTTACCATACCTAGTCTTTTGTACCTTTTTTCTCAATTATTATATTCCCATTAATAATGACTGTTCACTGATATTTTGGGCTCTTCTCTTTAAGGAAAATGATAAAATTGTACTTTCCTACCCTTTGAAGTTAGGCATGGCTATGTGACTTATTTTTGGCTGATGCAATCTAAGTAGACTGAAGTATGGTACTTCTAGATGGAAGCCATTATACATCTTCTACTTCCTTTTGTCATATGGTGGAGTCTCAGTCATATGAGTGAGAATAACATGGGGTAGAGACCTTCAATGATATGTAATGGACATAAAGCCTTTGGAAATAATGGAAATAAACCTTTGTTGCTTAAAGACACTGAGATTTTGAGGTTAACATCTCAGTACATACTAGCCTACCTTCACTAATATTACATCTTGAAGTACATTGATATCAGCACATACAAATCTACTGATTCACTGAAAAGATTTCATAATATTCTTTTCTATGAATGGATGATAATTCACTTGATCAGCAAGTACTTTGTGAGTGTCCACTATGTCTTAATTATTGCTTAAAGTGCGTCAGATGGTAAAGTTCATTTAATTCTCACAGCCAGTCTATGAGATAGGTTCTAATCTCACCCACAGTTTTACAAATGAGTAAAGTGAGACACAGAGAGTAAGTTAAAATTGTCCCCAATTGCCCATAAACAGTAAATGTCAGAAACAGAATTTGAACCCAGCTATGGCTCTAGAGTCAATGCTTTTAATCACCAAGTTCTACTGCCTTTCCACATTCCAGGGAAATAAATAATACATAAACATGTGAGAAAATATCAAATAGTAATAATGACTATGATGAAAATAAAACAGTAATATGATAGAGAATGAGAGCAACTGTATGGTAGGTAGTTAGGAAAGCCTTCTTTGAGGAGTGATACTTAAGCTGAGGCATGAATGACAAGAAAGGGTAGGTAATGTAAAAAAATCTTGGGAAAAAAAGCTCTCCAAGCAGAGGGAATAGCCAAGGCCCTAAAGTCAAAATGACTGGGTAGGGTGGCTGGAGCGCACTGATCCAAGGGAACTGTAACAGCAACAGCAGATTTCTTTTACCGGTCCTCCCCTGATGGACATATTGCATTCAATATTCCTCTACACGCATATTTGCATGTTTGTATAGGATTAAATGTAGGTTAAATCCCAACAAATGGAATTACTGGGCCAAATTTTGATAGATAGTATGAAATGTCCCTCCATAAACATTATGGGAAAAAACTGATGCCAGTAGTAGATGAAAGTGCTTGTTCCCCATGTCCTCTCTTACATTATCATCATATTAGATGTTTTAACTTTTGCTAATTTTAATTTGTTAGACTTAAAAAAAAAAGTTATGTCACTATTGGTTTACTCTACATTTTTAAATGTTTATTTTAAGCACATTTTATCTATTTATTATTTAAATTACTTTAACTGTAAACTGCGTGTTTGAGGGTTTTCCCATTTTTAAATTGAGATTTTAAGTTGCATGTATTTACTTTGTAAAAAGTCTTTGCGTATTAAGAGCATGAGCCCTTCGTCACATGTATTGCAAACACATTTTTTCATTCTGTAATGTAGTATCTAACTTTGTTAATGGTATATTTATCAAATCAAAGTTTGGAAATCGAATAACTGATCTTTACTGAGTTGAGATGGCTCTTCCATCATACATTAACTTCCTATATGAATTAAGGCCTATTGCTGGACTCTCTGTTCAGTTCCAGTAATCCACTTGTCTATTCCTAAAACAGAATCAAACTATTTTAATTACTGTAGCTTTAACTATTTTTTTCTCATTTGGTAGGATTAGTTCTCCTTCACTACACATCTGTTCCATTTTTTTCCTGGCTTTTAACATTATATTGTAAATTTCTTAAAAAAAACAGTTTTGAAATTTTTATTGGTATGTCATTGAATGTTTCTTATTGTTATAGTAAATAGGACTTTTTCCATTACTTATCACTTAATTCATTATTTGCATATAGAAATGCTATTAACTTCGATTAATTGCATTGGCTACTACACATTACCCCGCCCCCATGCAAAAAATAAGAAAGAATAAGAATAAAGGACTAAAAATTACTGGTGATTGTGTACATCCTTATCTTGTTCCTGACTTTAATGGGAATGCTTCAAGTATTTTACCATTAAATGTAACAGTGAGATTTGGTTTGAGATATATACTTCCATCATGTTAAGGAAATAATTAACTTTTCCTACTGTATTAAACTTTTAAAAATATAATGCATGCCTAATTTTATCAAAGACCTTTTGACAATACACAATGAAGCAACTTTTTCTTCTTTCTGTGTTATTTTAAAAGTCTCAGTAGAACGCAGTCACCGGATTTCATTTATCTACCTATTTATACTCCCCCCAAAATCTAAACAGATTATTTAGGCACAATTTTCCCTGGTAACAATGTGCTACCTTTCCACCAAAAAATTCATATCTGTATAAATTTCTATGGTTGCTTTCTTATTAACATAAAACATAACAACTTCACTGTTATGAAAATGAGAGTAGTAAACTCTGTAGTGTGAAAATGGAATCAAAATTTTATATCCTACAAATCAAGATTTCCCGAAGTCTTCTGTGGGACAGTAGTATCCCATGAGATGATGATAAATGCCAAGATACCACCCAGATCCATGTAAACAAATACCATCTCAGTGGGTACTGGCATTCAAACATAATATTGGGAGTACTGTCTAGCCAATCAGACTGCTCTTATTGCTGCTGATAACCAAGATGTCTGCCAAATCAAGAAGCTTCTCTCCACAGGTGAGAATCAGGCCGATTCACTGAGAGAAGCAAAGATGAGTAAAAGACAAAATTCTAGTACCATTCTCATCGCTAATTATCTTAAGCTTCACTCCAGTCTATACACACAGCGTTCTCAAAACTTGCTCAAAGGGCTCCTGGGTGTCACGGGCACCCTTTTAGGGATAGATGCAATGTCACCACTGTTCTCATAATAATACTAAGACATTATTTGACTTTTTCACTGACATCCTCTCACAAATCTATGGTGGACTTTTCCAGAGGCTACATGACTGGGGATAAATCATCACTCTGATAGCAAATGAAGTGTGTGCCTGTGTGTCCTTATATTTTAAATTTTAACTCAGTTTTAAGTCTAATCAGAAAATAGCAAGAAATATCTCACATTTTAAAAGTTCTTTCGGGTCTTCAATAATATTAAGATTATAAAGGACCCTAAGACCAAAAAATCTGAAAGGCATTATAACTTACTGCTCTAAGTGGGCTTTGTCTCTCTAACACAATCGGTTTTGCTATCTTTTGAAAAGTAGCCCAAAAGATCTTTGGGGTTGTTAATTCTGTTTTTAACCTAACAGACTCTCTCCACCTGGACTATGATGTAATAGATACATTTTTTTTTCTTTGTAATAGCCGCCTTACCTCTGCCAATTTGCCATTCAGAGAATCTTTTTTCAAGTCTTTGGTTTGCTCTTTCTCTTTAAATCTTTAGCTAATACTTTCCCCTTCCTTTACAATAAGAAATTCAGAACCTTTAAAAAGTATTATATAAAAACAGATAATAGAGAGAACTTGGAATATTAGAGGAATGAATTAAAATTATGATCTTACTAAGTCTTCAATTATTGATATAACTATTACCTAGTTTTATTTTCTAAGAAAGTTTCATTTTAATGGATCATTCTAAGCCTTACACCAATATTTAACCAAGACAACATATCCAACTAAAAGAATGTGTTTTATAAAATATTTTTAACTTACAACACATATTTATCATTTCATTGAAAATAATTCTATTTCAAATGTTTAAGTAATTTTTTTTCCCCCAATAATCCAAACTTTAACTCTTTCACATAATAAGTTCAACTACTCTGCTTCTAGCTATGTAGCTCTATAACCAGCTATATAACCTTGGGTAAATCACTTCCCTTTCCCTCTTTCAAAGGAGGGCACTGGAGTAAATGATCTCTTCTAGCTCCAACTGTTTCTGACTGCAAGTCAGGCATGCTCCTCTCCTTTAACCTAGGTCAGTGCCAGAATTCCTCTCCATGGCAAAGTGTGCACATATTCAACTTAAAGGCAGTGTGTGACTCTCACAGATAATGTAAAATGGTAGTAATCCACATATAGATAACTGATAGCAAAGTACATCTTTCTATGTTATTATAACTCACTTTTCACCATTAAGGTTTTTTAATAGCCTTTAAGTATAAAAACCATTATATGCTAAATTAACTTTAAATACAAAACTAGAATGAAAATAAAAGTTAAATAGTGATATGTAAAAAAGGACTTTCAGGAAGCACTGCTCTTTTCAGAAGTACTTTATTTGAACACTGGACACAATTTAAAGAATTCTATATATATGAAAAAGTGGTAGAAAGGAGACTAAGTTTTATAAAAATTATTCTGAAGGCTTTTTGGAAGATGAATTCAGAAACTGGATGTGGAGAAGATGAAGGTGAAAATACAAGAATCAGTCAGGAATGGATAGATTATGAGGAATGGTTGACTCTAAAGAATTCGGGGAGAGGAATGAGTGAGGGGGACCTCAGGTGTGGTTGACAGGGTGAACAGTGATATTACTAACAGTGACAAGGACCACAGAGAAAAATCAGATGATGGGAGGTTAGAGTGGGTAATAAGGAAAAATGATGGAGTCTACATTAGATAAATTAAGTATAAGATGCCAGTGGAAATACAGTATGGCTTAAAGTAATCACCATCATGAGACAGCTAATATAACATGTTCTTATATAACAAGAAAACAAAATGGTAAAAGAAATTTAATCTAAGAGAATATTATAGCTAACTAGATTTCTAATAGAGCTGCTTACATATTAAGAAATAGCTTTTGTTTCTGGTTTTGTGATGTAGCATAATTTTCTACCCACATAAACAGGTCTAATGAAAAATCCACATGAAATTCTCCATGAAGATATACATAGTACAAATTTATAAGTGACAACATTCTTTAGCAAAATAGTAAATAAAATAAAATAGAAAATAAATGTAGTAATGAAATAATTTACATCAAAATTTTGAAGTTTTTCAAAATGAAAATTTTATTTTGTTAGAAAAGTATTTAATACTTGTGAGTAAAAAGTTTATTTTAATTATATATAAGCAACCATTTACAAAAGGATCAAATATCTCAGCTTAAGAGATAAAGCAAAGCAATTGCTAATATGCATTTGCTAATATGGAGCATAGGTTTGTGATATGTGGTGTATGTTCATTTTAAACCTCTACCTAAATAATTAAGAGAGAAAATCATATGGTTCATGGATTCAATTGTTTACATATGCAAATCAATCGACATTTTCTTAAATAGCTTATGAGATAGGTCTTTTGAGAAAATCAAAAACACTTTGAGGAAAAAGCATCCTGATGAACATCTGTAGGTAAATTAAACAAGTTATTTGTCCCTTACAACTATGCATGATGTTATCATCTCTTTCTGAATACATTATCTAAAACTGAAATTGTCAAGCATTTATTTGTTTGTTTTCAAGAGCTTATTGCCATGAGCGTGGACAGTGAGACTTCTACTTGTAATACAGAGAGCAGATGGGAAGATGTTACCAACTATCAGACTTGTTTTTGTTTTACTCTTCACATCTGTACCAAAGCATTTCAGTTCCAATAAGTTGATAATTTAAGGACATGCAATTTCCCCCATGTGTGTTCTTCAACTTTGAATGTCTGGTGCTCAGTTAAATTTCATCTGTTTGCAATTTTTTCCCTTACGAGGCATTATTTTTAGCTTCCCAGCCTATTAACAAAACACGAAACCTGACTACCAATCTATTTCTAAATGTTAACTCCCATTAAATCCATTATCATTATAGTCTCCCCAAATATAACCCCCTACCAAATGTGGTCAAAACAAATTACTGATATGATGCCCTGTCAAAAGTTGAAATCCAGATGTGACTAGAAGGTCAGAGCATGGAGGAAAAGATGGAGATATTTACATATTTATTTTCTTGTTTTCTCTTAGTCATATCAAAGAATATATAACATAGTTATATTTTTTAATACCCAAAAACAATGGTAGGTAAAAAGAAAATTGCTGTGGGTTTCTTTACCCTCTGGCCTCATACCATTTCTATAAAGGATGTAAATATATATTTCTATAAAATTCTATAAATGTGTATTTCTGTCCTTTATAAATATATATTTCTAACCTTTAATTTATCTTGGAAATAAAATTTAAATATTTCCTCTTTCTAAATTCAGAGTTGATAAACAAGGCAGATACAGAGTTTATTAACTCTATCAATGAATGCTACACTGGGAACACTATACTGTATAATGTAATGTAATGCAATCAATTCATCTCCTTCTTAATCATTTTTCCTTTAGTCTAAGACAAACCCATTGTTGGAAATTTGAAAAATACAATTAATATAAAAGAAAAAAATTAAAATCACCATAAAAATCTCTTTTTTAGCAAAATCATTATTAATATTTTAGTGCATAGTCTTGTCTTTTTTCCTAAGTACAATATAGTCTTAAACAAAACTGAGATTATACCATATGTTGTATATGCATTTCATATCCTGCTTTTATCACTTAGTATATAATGAACATCTTTCAGATTACTAAGTATATAGATTGGTTTTAATTATCATGTAATTACTTAAATCCTTCTTATTGAGCATATGTGCTCTTCCTAATTTTTTGCTATTAGAAAAAAATGCTGATATGAACATCCATGTATAGATATCATTTTTATACATTTGCTTCATTAGGAAATTTTTTAGATATAGAATTGATAGATGTCAGTATAAACATTGTTTTGCTTGTGTTTTATTCTGCTATATTGCCTTCAAGAAAGGTTGAACCATCAAGAAATGAGAGTGCATGCTTCAAAGCACCATCATCAATAAGATAATATTTTAGATTTTTTTATATCAATTAAATTGCACCATTCTTTTAATAGGCATTTCTTTTATTACTAGTAAGGCTATACATATGCATACCTAAGCAAACCCATAAATGCCCACACACACCTACATAAGCCCATATGCACACATAACACATACAACGTACATCATCTATATAATTTACACTATGTAAATGTTATGTTCATTACCTTTCCTCATATTTCTATTAGGATATTTATTTTTCTTGTTCCTGAATAAGAATACATTTTAAAGTATTAAACCATTATCAGAATTTTAGAGTTGTTCCAAATTTATCATTTCCCTTTTGATAATGCACAACGTGTTCCTGATTTACAAAATTTGTATCTGATTAAACATTTTACAGTATTTGTTTAAGGGTACAAAACCCACCCTTGAATTAAAACGATCCCTTTTATTCAAACAACACCAGGGCACCCTTTATGTATTCAAGCTCCCTTTAATTTCATGTACAATCTAATAGCCAGTGGGTACTGGGAAGGTAGGGAAGAGAGGAATTATCCAGGAAATTAAAGCCAATATTCCTTTGTTTTAATGTTGTATCATTACATGATGATTATTTTGATATTCCTGAAATAAATTAATAATACAAGGAAGTAGAGTTTAATGTGAATTTGATGGTCTCATGCTCAGAAGGCCTAAAAGATCATTGTTCATAAGATTTACTGCACTTTATAATCTATACATAACCTAAGAAAGAGTAGTATAGAAACTTTTAAAAGTCAAGACAAAAAAACACAACTTAGCAGGTATGTCTTTGATGTTTTAAAAGCAGCCAAAACAATGTATTCTACAGGAAAATCTAAAACAGACATATAGAATTTTGCCTGTCGTGAGCCTTGTATGTGGGAGACTTATGCTACTATGTCTTATGTATATAAATGGATTATGGAGCTTTAGAAAAAAAGTTCAATGCATCTTTAAAGTATTTCCAAAATGAAAATAACTTTTTTTAAGAGCTAAAAGTCAGACCCAATACCAGTATGAGTGACAGCAAACTGAGAGTTATGTTCAGGCTCTCATTTTCAAAGGGGATAAAAGCTATGTAATAGAACCAAATAAATACTCCAGTCTTAAAGTTGTAGATAGGTGACTGATGCTAGATTTAAGACTGAAAATTTGCACTGTGGCCAAAAAGTAACTTAACAAAAAAAAAATCATTATTTTAAAAGTTGTTATATATTCTTTAGAGAATTTACTTTAATTCCAATGGTTTTCCATAATTTCAAAAATGTTAAGTATTTTGATTCAATCCCTTGAGAGACATGATGTGATCATCATTGGTCACACAACCATCCAGCAAATTCAAAAACTCTATATTCTTGCACCCCACTGCCCTGGCTCAAGGACTGCACAGCTTCCTCTGTGTGCGCATTATAAGGAAGTCAGAGATTGAAATCTAGAGTTAAGTAAAAAGTCAGTGGGTTCTGTTGTTTAGTCAAAAGGAAAAAGAACAAAGGAAAATACAATAGGCCCCCATTATCCCCAGAGGATAATGTTCCAGGATTGTGGTGGATGCTTGAAACTACAGATAGTACAAAACCCTATAAATATGATTTTTTTCCTGTACATAGAATGGCTCCTCTTTGGCATTAAAAAATGGGCAAAGGACTTGAACAGACATTTCTCCAAAGAAGATATACTAATGGCCAACAGGTACATGAAAAGATGCACAATGTAACTTCTCAAGGAAATTTAAATCAAAATCACAATGAGATATCATCTCACATTGGTTACAATGGCCATTGTAAAACAAAACAAAACAAAAACACAATAAACAAGGATGTGAAAAAATTAGAACCTTTAAACACTTATGACAGAAATGTAAAATAGTGCAGCCACTATGGAAAACAGTATGGTGATTCCTCAAATAATTGAAAATAAAAATACAATATAATCTAGCGATTCCACTTCTGGGTATATACAAAAGAGAACTGAAATCAGGATCTCAAAAAGATATCTACACTCTCATGTTCACTGCCCCATTATTCACAATAGCCAAGAGGAGAATTCAACCTAAGTGTCCATCAACGAATGAATGGGTAAAGAAAATACAGTATACATAAAATGGAATGAAAAATAAGGAAATCCAATCTTACACTACAACATAGATGAACCTAGAAGACATTGTACTAAGTAAAATTAGTCAGTACCAAAAGGACAAATAATGCATGATTCCACTTATATAATGTATTTAAAGTAGTCAGACTCATCAAAGCATAAAGCAGAATGGTGGCTGCCAGAAGCTAAGGGGAGAGGGAAATGGGGAACTGCTGTTCAATGGGTATAAAATTTCATTTACAAAAGATGAAAATTTCTAGAGATCTGTTGTACAACACTGTGCTTACAGTTAACAAGAGGATAGATCTCATGTTAAATTTTTTAATCAAAATAATAATTTTGTAAAAAGACAACCCTATAAAATGAGTCGGTCTCTGCAAACATAATCATTCCTACTTGCTGTGCTTATATCCTCTCATGACATCAAAAATACAACTAAACTACAGAACAACCATTATTGAGAATCTCCTGAAGTCTACCTGAACAAAAGTCCCATAACTAAGGATATAGAGAAGAAGTCATGTTGAGACTAATAAAAGGGCTGGAGACATGGAACAAGCTGATCCCATACCTGTGTGTGGCAGATAACATGTAATTTAAAACAATCATAGATAGAAGAAAATATAAGAGAAAATAGTGAGATATCCTTAAAAAGTCATAAAATCAAACTCTAGAGTAATCTCATAGTTCAATAGCAATGACTATTTTTTGATGTTATCTGGATTTCCATTAAAGGTTTTTTTTTTTTTCTCTCCTCAACATGGTATTTCAAATGTGTTTCTACATACATTCCTGACAGAACACTAGTTGAAAAACATCTACACTATTGCTTGCTGTGCCAACCTTCCTTTGTTGAATAAATGGCTTAAAAAATGTTTAGAATAGGAAACCATTCATGTTGAAAATGTGAAATGTCTTCTTTAATGGACAGTTAAGCATAACCACCACATCTATGTGAAATGCATATGTTTTGTTTGTTTGTTTGTTTGTTTTTAATTGAAACTTTTAAACCAGATTTAAACCAGCCTTGCAGATACATTCAAAATAGGAGGTGGGATGAGGTAAGAATGTGCAACATTTTTTCTTCTGCCTAGCAGAAAATCTTTTGTCACCATGATTTTAGAATAATATTAGTCTTCAGAGTGATACAGGTACTGGTGCAATTGATGGCATTTTGGAAATTTTATCATTAACTTCTTTATTCCACAGCTATACCTCATTTGAGTTAACAATCAGTGCTGCATGAGATTTTGTCTATTAAGTATTTGTTAAATCAGCCCCATTATAAAGAAATGAGCGAGTGGGAAGGATGGCACCTTTCTTAAGGTATCTAGGAACCAGTTATGTGTAATACAAATCTACCCAACTAAGAGTGGGCCAAAAAATATACAATTTGTATACTAACTGTTCTTTGAGAAATAATTATTTTTAATTTTTATGAAAAGTGGACCTCAAAAAAGGCTTGCATATTTTTTAAAGTCCATAAAGAGATTTTGTTTGTTTGTTTTTCTATAACACCAAATCTCACCTTTGGTGGACAGTTGCTTTAGGGGGACCCTCTTCCCCAATCAGATACCCTCTAAGTGTCCTTTCTAGGCT
>NW_006433946.1:5210181-5214528 GCF_000325575.1 Pteropus alecto
CTCCTGCTCCATATCAAGTTTTATGAATTCCTGGTATCTTTTTCTGTTGTCTAGCATCATTGACTTCTATTTAGGACTTTTATCTTAGCCCAGACCCTGTTCCTTGGTCCTAGACTCTTAATGATTCCTCTTCAACACTGAAGCCCATGTGTCTGGACCAATGACATTTACCTCTATTTCCTGTCCTACTTAAAGTTGTCTACTGGCCTACCTGGATTACTATTAGCCTGGTTCCTTTCCCAATGAGTCCAGGATGTCTATATCTTTCTTTCCATGTTGTCAAAGTGAAACGTATACAATTGACTAACTAAAAATACAAATGAATTTAATGTTAAAGTAGTATGTCCACTTTAGCAGAAACCAGAAGCCAGGAAACTAAGCAAAAGTACATTGGATCATATATACTTAGAACCTATAAAATGTAACTTCTTCAATTTTTCAAATTACAAACCCTGCATGTTCTCATTTGAGTACCAGTGATACATTGCCATACTGGAAAACTGAGGATTCATCTGTAAAATTAAAGTAAAACAAAAATTCCTCAAATGGATTATAGAATTCTGAATATTGAGTTGGAAATTCAAGATACAACTATTAGGTTGTAGTGCAAAATATATATCCTACAAAACATCCTATAAAACTACGCCTGTATTTATTCCAATGATACTTAGCAGTAACATAGCAAATAAAGAGCTCTCTATTGAAATTTTACTTTCCAGATTTTCCAGGTTTCCAAATTATAGTGATGGTGAATAATGGGGAAAGTCAGCAACCGGGGCAGATGCTACATAATTGGAATAGGTAATTTACTTACTGTGTGATTTGAAGAGCACTGTAAGGTCTTACCTGCCTTCACCCTAACCTAGCCATAAATACCCAGCATTATTCCACTCAATAGATAACATCAGAAAAAATTATTTCCAAAGAGCCACTGTTACAACAGCTTCACATTGCATAGTCTTTTCCAAAAAAAAACACCTCACATTTCCTGTCATTTGACTTCTAGATTAGAAAGTCTTCCTTCAAAAAGAACCACATTCGAGGTCTAAAGTAATGGGATATTTTTAATCTTAAGACAATTTCATCGAATGTAGAAATATCACAGTGACATACTCCACCCCAAGTGGCTGTAGGCAGCATGGAACCCCAATGAGAGGACTAGCAGTAAAACAAAAGTCCAGGCAGAACTTCCCCAGAGTGGACCAAGTTTTCTTCATCATGGTTCCCTTATGTTATCCAAGACAGGAAATGTCAATATATCATGTCTGTAGTTTTAATCTACTAAATAATCTAGGTGCCAAATCTTTTCAGAAATAAAGTGAGAAATTGTAGCTCTCACCTTTAGTACTCTCTACTCTACTCTATTTCAGTTTTTTTTTTTACCATAACATTTACACCTGAGGTTTTATCTATGTACATATATGTATGTACATGGATATATATACATATGTGTGCAATTTTTCTCTTTATCCTCACTATAATGTACTCGTAAGCTGCTACACCAATGCCTGAAACATAGTAGGCAGCCAAATATACGTTATTTTAACTATATTGAACTCTAATAGGTTGCCAGGGTTATCGTCAGGCAATTCGCCTCAGTGTTACCTTACATCTTAGCAGTATGTCATAGATAATAAAGAATTTCAGTGACTCTCCTCATTTCTTATGAGATTAAGGGCTTCCACATTTGGAAATGGCATTCTGATAAATTATATGTTTTTCTCAAAAGTTTTAAACTAACTCCATTTAGAATCAGAGCATATTAGTGCCTCACTGGAAAGACATGCTTTTTCTTACTACCCAGAAGCAATTCTTTTTTCAGAATGATAGTTATCACTTATTTATGCTGAATAAATTATTTTTAAATTTTAGCATATATTTATAACTTTATTTTTGGAACACTGGAAAAAAATGAACTATGATCATTGTTCTATTAGAATGATGAAGCACTACTTTTGTACTATTTTCCAAAATTAACATGCCTAACTATCCAAAATTCTGACTGTAAAATGATTTATATTTGCTGAATAAATATTAACAGTATTTTATATTATTTTGAATACATCTACAAATTTCTTTCATAATAAGAGTTTTATAATATGTGCCATTCTTTCTCTTCTCTTTCATTTTATCAATAAGAGAAATGATTCTATTCCTTGCTAATTAACAATGTTCAATAAAACACTTCTGTCTACTATCTGTATTTGCTAAATGTGCTAAATAGGAAAAGGGAAATGTTGGGACTCTGTGGGGATGCAGAGAAGAGAGAATAAATATGAATATGATGAGTTTCACTTCAAATATTTAAATTTGAGAAAATGAGATAAAATAGTCATACCGTCTAGGTATCTGGAATTATAAGACCAGAAAGCAGGTGAGAAGTCTGGTCAAAGATGTAAATTTAGGAGCATCTACACGAGGCTGCTGATATGAACTCAGCATGGCAGGCAAATTTTAACAGGAAAACAAATGTCCTTGAACAAAAAATTAGGAATCAGGCAAAATTATTGGGGCAGGAATATGGGAAGCTAGGAAATAGAAACAGGGTACCGACAGGTAGAAAGTAGAGGAGTTTCCAGAATGAATGGGTACTTGGTGGCATCAAATGCCAAAAAGAGTTCGATGAAGATGACATTTGAGAAAAGGCCTTTGGATTTGGATGCAAAGATAAAGGTCATAGAAAACCTAGGACAAGGCTATTAATAGAGTACATGTGCAGAAACTATGTTTAGGACTTAAATATTCTTTGTTCTGCATGGCTACTGTAATACTACTATTAGACATTTGTTGAGAATAAAAGTCAATTCAATATATCAGTTATATAATGTATGCTGTGGAGCTCCTTTAGCATATTAGAATAAAGAAAAGTAATTAACTGGTTAAATTAGAGGCTAACATATCAAATTTTCTACATGAAGTTTTGTGGTTAAGTAAATATAAATTGATATATAGAATCTCTAATGTTTTAAGTTTTAAAATGAAAATATCATGTATTACATATAACTTAAGTTTGTAAAGAAAATGCCTTTTAAAAAAACTGACAGTAACAACTGATGATGATTCTAATTACTAGTAGGGGTGTGAATTAATCCATCACTTTGGAAAACCATTTGGCATTATGACTGAAGTTGAACCTACGTATGTAAATTATGATGTGGCAAATTCAAAGAGAAATGCATGATGTACATAAAAACACATGTACAAAGGTACTCATAGCAAAAACAGAAATGTCCATCAATATTTGAATGGATAAGTTAATTGTGATATATTCATATAATGGAAAACTCTAGAGCAGGGGTTGGTAAACTATGGCCCATGGCCCAAATCTAGCCTGCAGCCTATTTTTGTAAATAAAGTTTTATTGGAATACAACTACTCTCATTCATTTACATATTCTCTATGGCTGCTTTTGTGTTACAACATCCAAAATGAGCAGTCGTGACAGGGACTGTATAACACACAAAGCCTAAAATATTTACTGTCTGGTCCTTTACAGAAAATGATTTCTGACCCTGGCTATCTAAAACTGTGGATAATACCAAACCCTATATATACTGTTTTTTCCCATTTATACATACAATAAAGTTTAAATTATAAATTAGGAATGATAAGAGATTAACAATAACTAATAAAATAGGACAATTAAAATATAATAAAAATTACATGAATGTGCTTTCCCCTCCATCTCTCTCCCTCTCCCTCTCCCTCTCCCTCTCCCCTCCCCTCCACTCTCCCTCCCTCCCTCTCTCTCTCTCAACTAATTCAATGACCAAGATAGCTCCTAAGTGATTAACTGGCGACATGGGCATACAGTGTGAAAATGTTGAAAAAAAAGAATGACTCATGAACCAGGTGAGACAGAGCAAGGCAAATCAAGATTTCACGATGCGACTCAGAACAGTGCACATTTTAAAACTTATGAATTGTTTATTTCCATTCAATATTTTTGGACCCGTGGGAAACAAGCCATGGAAAACAAAACCATGTATAAGGGGTCACTACTGTATAGTGCTCCAAGTCAAATTAGTGGTTATCTCTGGAGAGGAGGAAAGCAATAGGAATTATGAAGAACTGGTAATGTTCTATTTCTTGAATTTGGTATTGGTTACATGGGTGAATTCACATTGAGATAATTCATCTGACTTGTATGCTTATGATTTGTGCATTTTGCTGTGTATTCCTTCAATAAATTAGTTTTTTTTTAATATTTAGAAGTCTCATACACCAAATTATGAATAGCAGTTTACCCCTACTAGAATATAAGATGAGAAGAATTAGAGGCTATATTTTTAATGTATATCCTTTTGTATTTTTTAACTTTTTAAATATAAAAAACAAAGTAATAAA
>NW_006433946.1:5214545-5219679 GCF_000325575.1 Pteropus alecto
ATATCTTCATCATGACATAGTTCCATATTTTTATCGACAGGACCTAATACAGTATAGGCACTCAAGTGGCAACAAGAGGTTGGAAACTAAACACCTAAATCACTCAACATCTCAACTAATGAATCAACAATACAAAATACATTCTATACCTATTACTAGTCATGTTTTAGCTAAAAGTTTTCATAATCTTATGAAACCTTCTCACACGTTTTTAAAACAGGATCTTAATTATCTTTGTCAGATTATAGCTGTTATACATCCCTTATCTTTAGTAATACTGTACATTAACATTATGGTCTTAACCATTCCCTAAAGCTAATTCTCCTCCTTTTCAAAGAGATAAAACACTTCAAGAATTGAAAGTGACATTAAAAAAATGGTGCTGGCATCTACCAATTGTTGTTGAAAGTAAAGATTTAAGAAAGAAATATTTCTGCATGATTTAATGATTGCTTGCTGTAGCAAAGTTCTTTTGTCTGGTCTCTAATACAACTCCCTAGAGTGTCTTGTTCAATACACAACAAAACAATGATGTGGAGGTTTTGACAAAGAGTTGTCTCCCTATTGAGGTGGCATTACAGGATAATAGCTGCCTAAGCTATATAATTCAGTGAGATATATTTTAGCATTAAAATATCTGTTAATCAGTTTTTAAAGCTGTGATGTTCAAAACTCAGAACAATATGTAAAACATTCCTTTACTAAAGGGAATGAGTAATCTACTGTACAGCTTTGATAAGTTACAAGAAATAGGTTTATCTCAGAAGACTGGTTATGATTAATACGCAGTTCGTAAAGCTCCTTAGCTCTGTATGGTCTCTCTCTAACTGAATCTAATAAAGATAGGTCACGTATTTTTCATATTCTTTTTTCACCCATGACAGATCTCTAATAGGATTTATATGCATTTTATATTAATTGTATCAGAGACTGCACCAAATGCAATAATCCTTCATTTCTTTGCCTTTTTAAGGCTATACATAAATTACAAAGTTTCCATTTTTGTTTGACTGAAGCTTTCACTGACGTTCAACCATGTTAATGACAGAGAGGTAGAATAAGATTAAGAACCACCTCACCTAGTTCCCTGAAATACCAAATGGTACCAAAGCCTGTAAACCCAGGTTTGAGAGCCATTTCAGCTATCCTCTCCCTTGTGTCAGAAGAGCTCAAGTATATACCATCAGTGAAAATCCTGCACTCTGAATTAGGAAAGGATATACTTTTAATAACCATCTCATAGAGGGGTGCTGGCAGTAACCCATCGTTCTGATGAAGTATTGCTTCTCTAACCATCTACAGAGACAACACAGGAAATGTAAAAATGAGATAGTGCTATCTAGAATGAAAAACCAAATGTCCTGGGGACTCGATCTAAAATATTCCTTAATTTTAACTCTGAACTCAAAAGAGGCTTCACTTATGTCTAGGAAAAAAAAAAGAAATGTATCTTGAGAGACTATTCAAATTATAATTGCAGTTAAGAGAAGTGGACAATTATATTTTCATATTCTATATTCTGCACTATGACATAAATAGTGAAAAATTTCATTCTGCAAGAGCATAGCAAGAGATTTGAGAAACTAATAAAATGTTGCTTTATACGCTATCAAAACATTTGGCTATTAGTGAATAAAATCCAATGGAAAAAAGTATGTCACAATTATAATGATTTTCTTTAGTTGAAACAGACTACATACAAATTCAGTATGTGTATGTCTCTCATACATATAGGAATTTAAAAAAAAAAAACACTGACATGGAAGTCTGTATGACTGATTAAACTTATAGGATTACTTCATATATGTATGTGTGTATTTGTGTGTATATGTATGTGTGTGTGTTTGTGTATATATGTAATTTTTGTCCTTGAATTAAGGTTACTTTTCAAATTCAACACCCAATAAAAAAAGAACACAAATTCAAAAGTCTGTTAACTAAAGAAAGGCAACCAAGCGCACCTGATCCATCTATAAAACTATATTACAGACTTCTGCTTCTGGCCATAAAGGAGTAACTACTACTAGACTAGCCTTCTACCTGTAAACAACTAGAAATTTAGACAAAATACATGAAATAAGTGTTGTCAGACACTGGACAATGGACAGCATAGGGCTCTGATCCCTGAGAGAAAGAAACAAAGTGGTGAGCCCTATAGTCACACCAGCTTTGTATGTGAAGGCGCTTTCCACAGTATATAGTTCAGGAAAAAGAAAATCATGCAGAGTACCACATTTTCACAAAACTGAGAAGAGAAAGATGGGAGATTAGGGAGGCTGAGGCAGCTTGGATTTATTGGGCACAGTACCAAAGAAGAATTTCC
Organism: Pteropus alecto; assembly: GCF_000325575.1. Lineage (NCBI taxonomy): Eukaryota > Metazoa > Chordata > Mammalia > Chiroptera > Pteropodidae > Pteropus > Pteropus alecto. The sequence goes on from NW_006433946.1 coordinate 5,216,869, forward strand.
ACATAAAAATGGTTTCAGGCATGCATAGTGGAGTCTCCTTGAGTTTTTGGCTGAATATCAATCTGTACATGTGTAGAGGAGACTCAGTGAGGATGGGCACAGAACACTACCAAAGAAAGACTAACTACTAGAAAAGAATAAACTTAACACTTCCTAGATATCACACCGGACTGGCAGACATTTATGAGTTCTGATCAGCCAGAATTCAGAGACTTCATTGAGCATGCAGAAGTCAGAAAAGGGCCACATTTAGGAATAGGACTAAACCAGCCAGAGAGGAAATGCTACTTTAGGTTTATACAAATAAAGCTTAAAAACAAGTTTTGAAATGATTGAACTGATCTATATATAAATTAATCACCTGCCAAACAAAGCCTAACACTCTTTAAGACAATCAAATTACAATATTCAACGCTGTCACATTCTAATATCTAGAATCTAGTCAAAAATTACAAGATCATATACAATTCCTGACTTCAAACTATACTACAAAGTTGCAGTAATCAAAACAATATGGTATTGGCAGTACAACAGACACACAGACCAACTGAACAGAATTGAGAGCCCAGAAATAAACTGACACATTAGGAACAACTAACTTTCAAAAGAACAAAAATCATACAATAGAGAAAGAAAAGTATCTTCAATAAATTCTGCTGAGAAAACTGAAAAGCCACAAGCAAAAGAATTAAACTAGACTTTTATCGAACACCATACACAAAAATGAACTCAGAATAGATTAAAGACTTGAATATAAGGTGCAAAACAAATACATAGAAGAAAACACAGGCACTAAACTTATGGACATTGGTCTCAGAGGAGTTTTTTTGATCTTGACCCCCAAAGGCAAGGGAAATAAAAGCAAAAATAAATGAATAGAACTACATCAAACTAAAAAGCTTCAGCGCAGCAAAAGAAACCATCAACAAAACAAAAAGACAACCAACTGAATGGGAGAAGATATTTGCAAACAAAACCTCCAATAAGAAGCTAATACCCAAAATATATAAAGAACACATAAAACTAAAAAAAAAAAAAAAATCTGATTAAAAACTGAGCAGAGGACACGAATCAGCACTTTTCCAAGAAAGACACACATATGGCCAACAGAGAGATGATAAAAAGAAATTGGTCAACATCACTAGCTATAGAGGAAATGCAAATCAACCACAATGAGATACCACCTCACATCTGTTAGAATGGCTATTATCAGTAAGACAAGAAATAACAAGTGTTGGAGAGGATGCAGACAAATAAGAACCCTCGTACACTGCTAGTGGGAATATAAATTGGTGCAGTCGCTATAAAACAGTATGGAGGTTCCTCAAAGGATTAAGAAGAGAGCTACCATGCGACCCAGCAATTCTTCTGGGTATCTACCTGAAAATTTTGAAAACACTTATTCGTGCAGATATATGTATCCTTAGGTTCACTGAAGCATTATTTTCAATAGCCAGACACAGAAACAACATAAGTGTCTTTTGACAGATGACTGGATAAAGAAGATATGGTACATTTATACAATAGAATACTACTCGGACATAAAAAGATGAAATATTTCCATTTGCAACAGCATGGATAGATCTTGAGAGTATTATGCTATGAAATAAGTCAGATGGAAAAGAACAAGAACCATATTATTTCACTCATCTGTGGAATATAAAACAAAAAGCAACAATGAACAAACAAACAAAAACAAACTCATAGATACAGAAAAAAATGGTGGTTATCATAGGGAAAAAGAGTTGAGGACAAAGAGGGCAAAGGGGGTCAAATATATGGTAATGAAAGGAAAGTAGACTTTGGTGGAAAGCACGCAATAGAGTATATAGACGTTGTATCATCCCAATAAATTTTAAAATTACTAGATAATCAAAGACGCAGGAAAATATGACTCATAAACTGGAGAAAAATCACTCAATAAAAACAAATTCAAGTGACAGAGATGGTGGAAACAGCAGGCAAGGATTTTAAAACAAATATTATTAGTATATTTGAGATTTAAAGAAAATATGAACACAATGAGAAGATTAACAGAACTATTTTAAAAAAAAAGAATGAATTGAATCTAGAGTTAAAAAACACCATATCTGAAACAAAAATTTCACTGTATGGGCTTCACAGCAGTTTAGACACTAAAATTAAATGATAAAGTAGAGACCAAGGAAACATGGCAGAGTGACAGACGTCCCCAGATCTCTTCCCTTGAAACAACAATAAGCTGAACATCTAAAACTTAACAAAAACACCCAAACTGCACATCAGCACGTCTGAGGGTGGAATCTGCGCATAAGAGCTGCCACAAGCCAGAACTTTGGGTGTCGGGTGGTAGACTGGGAGAAATAAAGAAGCTGCCTCTCACAGCCGCCAGATCCCCCTATAGGAAGAGAGGGAGGGGAGAAGGAGTGGCGAGTTCCCTAAACAGCCCTGCCTGGGAAAGCTAAGAGCTCCTGGCGGCCTAAGGAAGGGCCCAGTCATCAGGGCAGAAGGCAGAGAAGCGGGACGGCAGGAAAACAACAGTTGATTTTTACCAGCCACATTTGCAAAACCGAGTCTCTGCCACAGCCTACAAACCACTAACTCAGGGAGCCCCTCCCCCAATACCCTGCGAAAACAATCGCTGCAGAGTCCAAGGGCAATCTGAACAAACGCTACCAAAACTATTGCTAACACTGACAGAGACTGAAACTAAGGGTAGCGATCATGATTAAATATCTATAAAAAAATAAAGGCATTATATGAAGGCATTATTAAGGCTTTATACAAAGCAGGGATCCAAGAGGCTTAGACACCACCTACTGGAAATAAAAA
>NW_006433946.1:5223630-5265132 GCF_000325575.1 Pteropus alecto
TATACAATGGAATATTACTCAGCCATAAGAAGAGATGAAATACCGCCATTTGCGACAACATGAATGATCATGCTCAGCGACATAAGCCAGACAGAAAAAGTTGAAAATCACATGAGATCACTTATACGTGGGATATAAACCTAAAAGCAACAATGAACAGGAGAAATAAACAGAGACTCATGGACATGGACTATAGACTAATGGTTACCAGAGGATAGGGGGTCAGAGAGGAGGGGGGAGGAGACGGGGTAAAGGGGGTCAAATATATGATAGCTGAAGGAAATGGACTTTGGGTGGTAAACACACAATAGAATATACAGATGTCAAATAATAATGTACACCTGAGAATTATATAATTGTATTAACCAATGTTACCCCAATAAACTTAATAAAAAATTTTTTTAAAAAAGAAGTTTAAGAAAATATTAAATACTCTTGTTTTTTCTGAAGTCTTTTCCCCAAAAATTCTGTAGGATACTATCTATTAAAAACAAGCAGTCCCAAATCTTGTGGTAATCTTTTTACTCTACAGAAAAATTTAATAAAAGGTTTCTATATATTGGGGGGAAAAAGATGAGTTAAATAGAAATAATGGCAAGAACTACCAATCTGAAGCACGGAAAGGAAAAATGTCTTAAATAATATCAGAGAGCTTCAATGACATGACAACATGAAGTGATCTAATATAGAAAAAAATTTCCAAAATGGTGAAGGTCTAAGTCAAAAGAAATATCAGAATAAATGATGACCTGACGTTTTCCAAATGTGACAAAAAATATCAATTTACAAATGTAAGAATTTCAATAAACACCAAACAAGATGCACATAAAATAACCCCAAGGTACACCATAATCATTGTGTTGAAAAACAATGATATAGAAAAAAATATTAATAATAGCCAGAGTGAAAGACATGTTACATAGAGGAAAACAGTTTAAAATGATTGCTGAAATTAGTCAAATACATAAAATGACCCAAAGATTTTTTTTTTTTTTAACCTCGATTACCTTTGAATTATCTGCTTTGGCTTTGAATTATCTGCTTTGGCTTTGAATTATCTACTTACATAGTTATCTTTCTAACAAAGAAGTAATTTATGGTATGGCTGGTAAAGACTGATGTTTCTAGTCAAAGAACAAAGATGATGTCAATAAGATATTAAATGGATATATTAGGGACAAGATAGGAGGTAGAGAAAAATAAGATCCTGGGACATTAATTTCAATTATTATCATGTTCTCAGTCTCAGTAACCCATCCTTTAGCAAAGCACAGCTTGATAATTAGAGGAATGTAATAGAACAACAAAAGGACTGCATCTTGACATGGGAAAGACCAGGAACTTTGGTATCAGACCTGGATTTGACTCCTGATTCCATCTCACAAATTCAGTGACTTTAGGCAAAGTACTTTCTCACTCTAAGCTTCAGTTTCTTCATCTCTAAGAGCAAAAATTTCACCTACCTCACAGAATTTTGAGGATTAAGTGAGATAAAGGTAAATGCCTGGCACATAGTAAGTACTCAAATGTTAAAGTTATTTTCTAGTTTCCCTAATAAAAACAAGCATAAAAGATATGAGGGTTGGCAATTTAGTAATAATTATCAAAAGTCTTCAAATTGGCACACTCTGTGACCCAAAAATTCTATATCTTGTAACTAAAGGAAAAAATTAAACAAGTCCTCAAGGTTGGATAAATAAGGATTTTCATTTTAGAATTATAATGGTTAAAAACTGAAAACAATCCAAAGGTCTTTCAATAGTGAGATGGTTAAATAAATTATTGCATATTCATATAATGCATGAGATATGTTTCCAAAGAGGGGAGGGTCTTTCACTCTGCTTTCTGGAAAGGAACAGTATTTGTAAAACGACTGTTAATCTTCCTCTCCATGCCTTCACATTCTCCTTCTTCCGGAAGGACAGATTACCTAATTAATGCACTGCTGGAACTCATTATGCCTCCAGTCTCCATGGGGGCAGCGTTATTCCCTTAAAGGTCATTGCACATGCGCTGACCTTACTGTTTTCTCCTCTTGACTTAGACCTGCATGCCCTCTGTGACACTACGCTTCTCTCTACCTCTGCTTTATTTCCCCCGGGTAAGCCCAAGAGGACCCCCTCCCACCACAAATGGTATACCGTGAAGCCATCAAAAATTATGTAGTTTTATATATTTTGACACAGAAAGACAATCACACTATCTTGTTGAATAAAACTGAAAAACACACACGAATACAAACACTAATACTGCTTTTTTCTCTAGTGGGATTAAGATACATTATTTTTCAGAGGGAAGGGAGTCTGTTTTCCTAACTCTTCTACAAGATGATTGTACTATTTGTATAAAGTTATTTTTTTAAGTGTGGAAATAGAATACAAAGAAAAAGTAACATAAGAACAATAATAAATTATAAATAGGGAATGAAATCAAAATAGATAATAAGCTAGAGTAACCTCTTTCAACACTTTCCAATAGTTATATAAGATTCTAGAGGCAGGTTTTTAAGCATGCTTTCCTCAAACAGAATTTCTAATATTGTAGAACCTAAACTCCAATAACTCAAAATAACAGAGCTTTTAATATCCTAGGTAAAGTCCTATTACTCCTGAAACTATCACTCTATGTAGCAAAATCATGATATAGCAAAATTAGTTCTCATAACAGGTAGTATGCCCTGTAACAGCAGCATTATAAAGAGATTCTACCATAGTTTAGTTATGTTTATTCATTGACAAGTATACTTTTTTCAAAGCAACCAAACTCATTACTAATAATTTAACTAACACCTCCTTGCAGCCTATTTTAAACTAACTTTCATTTCAAAATTGTAATGATATTGAAATAAAAAAATTAAAAAAAAAACATTACCAGGCCTACACAAACAAACCTATTTTAAAATATCTAAAATTTAAATAAATTAACATTGAAATGAACAAACCAATTCTAAGTCTCCAAAGTTACATTAAATTTACATACTATTGAAATTATGCTTTTATAGCAACTGAGGTGTTAAACTAACTGCAGCAAACAGAATTTCATACATATCACAGGACTCAACAAGAATATTCAATCTAATCTCATAGAAAAAGTATCCCCACCTCTATACGTGTTATACAAGCAGTTCCAACTTACAAGTGAGTTGCACAGTAGTTTCCCCTTACCTTTGGAGAATACGTTCCAAGACCCCCAAAGGATGCCTAAAACCACAGATAGTACTGAACCCTATATATATATATAGATAGATAGATACATACATACATACATACATACATACATACATACATACATACACACACACACACACTATGTTTTTTCCTATACAGGCATACACTTTACACCTTTCTTTGGCATATCCGAATTGTCAGCATCACTACTCTCACACTTTTGGAGCCATTATTAAATAAGAGTTACTTGAACACAAGCATTGCGGTATTGTGACAGCCATCTGAAAACCAGGAAGTCTACTAAGTGACTAGCAGAAAGGGAGCATCCACAACATGGTTGCGCTGCACTAAAGGATAATTCATGTCTCAGGCAGGATGGAGTGAGATGGCTCGAGATTTCATTAAGCAACTCAGAAAAGCGCATAATTTAAATCTTATAAATTGTTTATTCCTGGAATTTTCCATTTTATATCTCTGGACCAGAGTTAACTGTGGGTAACTGAAACTGCAGAAAGTATAACTGCTGATTGCAAGGAGGGATAAGGGGGGGTACTGTATTCTAAGTATGTTTGTAAATCAGTTGACAAACAATGCTGGGGCACATTTAACAAGAACAACAAATTTAAGTAAAATACTTAAGTGCAAAGTGTATTCTGAAAAATACGGTTAACCCATAAAATAATGTACTGTCATAATAACAGATGTTCTAAGCTCTGAACTACCTTGCAATTGGTGGCAGGGAGGGACGGGTTTAAGAAGCCCTGAAAAATGAGATGCTCACTGGGGAGGAGAGGAGCCCTGCCACAGCTTTGGTAGCAGCAGGACCCCAAAAGCAGCAAAGGAAAGCTTTAGCATTATAGGGTCCAAGCACCCATGTTCAGAAGGATAAATGAAGTGTCTGTAAAATGAGTACAAAGACTTCTTGTAAAAAAGAATCAAAACAATACAGGAAGAGTAACTGTATAAAACCACGTAGCAACCAATAAAGACCATGAAAGCATTCCTTCAGTATTGAACTTAAAAATAGAGATTATAGGTCTGCATTTCATTTACCATAAGTAGATTCCCCTACCAGAAATCCTAGAAGAATAAGGAGCTATTTTCTATTTCTTGCATATTCTTTCATCTATAATTATCCCTGTTGCCCAATAGTGATTGGGGAAAACCTGCCGGACATCACAGCATGGCACCCAGGGAGTACATTTGGGTAGAAAGCAACATAGCATAGCAGTTAAGAGATCAGAGTTTAGCATTTAACCTTAGGCAAGTTAGTTAACTTCTCAGAATTTCAACTTCCTCCTAAACTGGATATAAAAATAATGACCACCCCACAGAGTTATAATGAGGATTAAATGAGGTAATCCACGAAAAACACCTATCACACAATGTAAATGATCAGTAAATGTTACTGGATAGTTACCTAGAAAAGCTGGGACAGGGGTGAACATTTTTATAATATAACTGGCATATTTCCTCTCCCAGTTGATAAGCAGAACTATCAGCTTCCAAAGAACTACATTCTTGAAGTCTGAAAAATTGTTATTTTCCTCCTTGTGAAATGACAACAGGGCTCAAGTATCTTTCATTCTATTTCTATGCTTAATTGTCTTCTCTCTCCCCACAAAGTGGTAAGACTTCTTTGCTCCATCAAGAACGGAAACCTCTTTTAAAAACAATATATTTTATTCGTGACCGATTATTTTCTTTGGAAATCAATCTCAGAAAAATCAATGTGAGGCAATGGGGTAAACATGCAAAATACATTCCAAATTTTACCAAATGTTTCTGAAAACCTCCCTCTTTCACTTGGTGCAATTCTTCTGCAGTTATGCCCATAACATTTTTAATTACATTAAGTGCCAAATAAGTCATATATTTTTCCCATGAGCTTTTGTCAGAAAAGCTAAATTTGAGTCTTTCATCCAGCATAATCAGTGATCTATGAATGCATGCTGTGTACTTGAAAGATACTTCTTTAAATATAACAACTAAAGGTTAAAAAAAAAATGCTAACCATTCCTGACGGAAACTTTTTGAAAATATATTACGCCTAGACTACACTGATGAAGAGTACAATGAATCTTCCCTTGATGAATCCTCATCAAGATCAATTTCTATTCTGTGCAATAACACAGGGAAGCTCTTCAAAACCACTGAAGAGCATTGGGCTGTTTTTCTCTCTGTGAAATAACTGAGGGCTATTATATTTTTATAGTTCTTCCTTCTGCTGCTAGCTGTCACATCTCACTGTCAATAGCACCTTTCTTTTTTTTCTTCTTTTCAAAACACAACATTAACTAGGTGAGAGCCTGAGTTGACACCCACAATTCTCTAAGACACACAAGTCTTTTTTTTTTTTTTGCCTTAATTTGCATAAATGTGGGCAATACTACAAATAGTTGAGATCAGTCAGAATACTAAGTTCCTGATAAGGAGGCCTCCGCTGACGACAAAACTGCCATAATTGTATTTCAAAAAGCGAGACAGTAAAACCTAATGGATGGGAATCTTAAAAATCAGAAAACATGTTATCACAGAAAAATACATAAAGTAGCAATCAAAGGTGATTTTCTATCAATCACCATGGAGACACCATCTATTAGTGATTCATCTAAATAGCGCAGAAATTAAGCTTTGAACATTTTAGGGTATGTGGTACTACGATGACATGGAAATCTAATTTTTTTCTTTGTTTTACTGCTTTCTTATTAGCTCCTATCCTATGACTACCCCAATCCACCAACCAAAATAAAGAAAATTAAACACTCTGAATGAAAGTCAATATAATATCATGTGGGTTTATAACAACTATCTGTAAGCAGGAATCAACAGAGAGTCTGGCCTAGTTGAGCGTATCTACAAAAGGACATGGGGTATAAGCAACTGTTCTTGTAGCAAGCTTTCGAGCTCAGGGAGGGTGGGATACATCTGTTTGATAACTTCTTAAAACGCAAGAAGAGAATTTAGCAACAATGCAAGTTAATGAACAGGCGTTTAAAACACCAAGGCATTGGAGGTACCCTGATAAAGAACAAAAACCTTAATCTCCTGGTCTAACAAATTAAGCATAAGACTAGTTTGAAGTACTAAAAGAAATGCCATCCAATTTCCTTTACCTACCAAAAGTGGTATTCATACAAATCTGCACTGTGCAGAAAAGCATTAACATAGCGGGTCTAAGACTAAGGCTTGCTAGAAGGTTGAACATTGGCTCACGTCTGGGAACTGGGTGTGGGGGAGTGTTCCCATTGCGCCTTAATTGAGAAGGATGGTCTTCTGTGCCTGCTTCTACAAATAATGTGGATTATACTAAATACCTACTTCACTTCTGAGCATCTGGAACTTCGGTACACGCTCAACAGAAGACTTCAAGAAAAAACCTTGGGCCCTGACTTCCTGATGGGCTTCCCTCAGCTGGAACACTGCAGATATACTGCTGTATTTTCACTGCTGAGGGAAGAAAGCACTGTATGTGATCCTTCATGGGAAGGAGACAACAGAAGAAAGCCTACCCAGGGATTCCTCTAGAATCTACCTGTACCTTTCCCCTTATGATCTGCTTGTGTATCCTTACTATGTCCCTATGGTAAGTCTTAGCTGCTAGTAGAACTATATTATGAGTCCTGTGAGTCCTTCCAGAGAATCTCCAGATGTGGGAGTGGTCTTGGAAACTTCCAACTATACATGTGAAACTGTTTTGAATGTGGAGAGAATTTTAAAACGACTAATACTTGGGTCCCACTCTTAAATTGCTTATCACCTACTAGGACAGTTGGGAGGTTATGCTGGTGATAAACCAATAAACATTGATCATCCATTCAAAATTTTAATAAACATCTATCATATTCCTGGCAATGTTAGGTAATAGCAGAACAGGAATATAAAAATTAAACACAGCCTCTGTATAAAGGAGCTTACAGTAGTAAATGAACTAGTACAAAGTAACAAATGATCCTCTTGGAAATCACACTGTCTGAAATACATGAAACGAAAAGACATTAACTATTACATCATGGGGATTCCAATTTTCTCTGACCTATAATTTGACTTGCACAATTTACATGCTTCCTTGGGTAATACTAGAGGTATTAATTTTCCTCAAAATATTTCAAAAAGGGCAGGGTGGTAGGGTCTAAGTTTTTCCAGACTCTCTAAATATTTATTATAGGAGCCTTTCTAGAATTGATCAGCTATCAACTAAGTATCAAGCACTATGCTAGAATTACTTGGAATAGAAAATAAACACAACCCGACCTTCAAGGATCCCAGAGTCTCCTGAGAGAAAGAAAAGTAAACAAATCATTAGAATCCCAGGTTATGAGTGTGAGATGTTTGCAGGACGTGACATGCCAAATGCATTTGAGGAGCACAACTGATGATCTCTACCATTACACACCGTTATTGTTAGAAAAGAAATGTGTGAAAAGCAGCTAACAGTTATAACACCTGAATGGCAGAGTATTAAAATTAATTATAAGATTATTACTACTACCTATACTTTAAAATAGTTATACATTTTCCTTCAAGTTCTAAACTTAGAAAAACATTTTATCAAGATATTATTTTACCTAATACAAAAGCTAGTACGAAATATCCCCTACAATGGTATTGGTGAATACATTATTACATCAGGCCCTGGGAAGGTCTTCACAAACATATAATTTTGCATTCCTCCCATTAGAAAAAGCTCTTGACGTTGAAAGGTATGTTTGGTTCTATTTGGCACTACATTGAAAAAGAATCTAATTTTTAACCAACTTCCTTTAAACCAATGAAAAACTATTTTTATAAAGGGGAAATAAATCTTGAAATTATTTTTAATCACTTCATTAAATTTAAACCTCTTTACCTTAAAAAAATCACCAACTTTTTTTTCTCTACACAAAATATTACAATCTCCTATCTTTGAAGACTTCAAAAATATATTAGTTCAAAATCCATTTCTTGGTTCCCACTGAGATTTAAATTACCTGAAACTAATAGCCTCACTGCAAGTGTTCTATTCCATGGCTTGTAAGTTGAATTCACCAGCATGACATCTATGTTTTATATATGTAAATTCCACAGGTTTACTATAAATTCATGACATCAACAACACTGGTTGCCTAAAAGATTGGTACTGCTACTGAAACAAATACACAAAATGAGACAGGAAGTAGCCATAATTTTTCCTGCTTGCCTATTTTATTATGGTAATCATGGAAAAAATGGAGATAGGCTAGGGCACAAAAACTAAGATAGCAGCTGAAAGCAGTATAAACTATAAGAAAAAGAAATATTTGCATATAAATCAAAGCAAGCAATAAGGTTTACATCATGGTACATAATATAAAATTATTTTATTACAGAAGGTACTGCTTGCATACTAGCTTCAGTTATTACATTTTCTAAAATTTGGCACCAGTTATATTAAAAGAAAATTTACTAGCAATAACATATACCATATTGACCAGGGTTCTCCTTTACCATTTAAATTCTTCCTAATACTAAAAGGAATCTGCAAAACAGAACATGAAATTATTACTGGAATATAGTAAAAGGATTCGTGTCATCGTCACTGAAAGCAAAGCAGAATGAGGTGTTTTGGTTTGGGGATCCCTACTTTTTTTTCTATAATTATTTCTTTCCTCTTCTAAATAACTACGCAAGTAATATTGTCAGTGCTCAAATTGGAATCAATAGTTTATGGTTTTTTAAAACACAAACAGAAATTGATCTAAATACATCTGTTATCTTTTCTGTAGCAGGAATTACATTCAGAATAACTAAATTATATTTGTTACCAGTACTGCTTGATACTCTTACAAAATCTGCTTATAATCTCAGCCATTCACAACAGACAGGACTAATTCCAAGTTCTAATTACCTGAAGCCCCATTCTCCAGTCCCTTAATTACTCCCCGGTAATCAGGTGAGCACTTACAGTAGGCTACTAACTTCTCCAGAGGTTATCAAGGGGCCATTTAGTTGATTTCAGCTGCCAAATTCTTGATTATTATTGCACTAAATAACTTTTATATTATGCAATAGTTAAGTTTCGCTAATGGTGACAGAGCACTTTTAGTACCTTTCTGTGGAAAAGAGCCTGCATGTACAATCATATTTTGTATTAACTCCCTCTGTTTCTTCAAACCAGGTTTCCTCAACCTTGAGAAAGTCTCACTTGACTTTACCCACCTCTCTGCTGTTCCTCAAGGACATTCTCCTCTGCTCCCTCTATACGTACCATTAGCTCCTGTCCATCCTTCCGCTCTCTAAACATGAGCGCTCCCCTGTTTGGCCCTCTTCTCTTTTCTGTCCACTCTCTCCCCCTCAAGTAGCCCCAAATTTTCTAAGGTTTGGACTATGGCTTCTATATGAGAACCCACAAAAGAACAACTCTTCCCCTCTCCTTTTACCTAATACCTCTTCAGCTTTTCCACTTATATTTGACTACTTCCACAAACCAAATTGATTTTTTGTGTCCAAAACCAAATCCTTTTCACTCTCCAAGTAACAACAAAAGCAGTGGCTAACGTTTAATCTTCACGACATACCTTGGAAGTAGATGCTATATTTTGTCATCCCATTTTACAGATGAGAAAATCAAGATTACAGAGTCTGCCAGGATTTAAACCCAGGCCAGCTAACTCCAGAAGTTGCCTTTTTAACCACAGTTGCTCACCAAATTTGAGATTATCTGACTATGATTTAGTCAGACTTACAGAAATGGCTGTTCTCCAAAATGCAGTCAAGATCCAGCCAACACTTCCTAGGTCTCCATTCTGCACTGATGATTTCCACCACAATAATCCAATATTTAGACAGGTCAAATGGACTCACTCCACTTAAGTCCAGCTTTATCATCCAGGTCCTGATGCCACTCACTGCTCTCTAAACTCATGGACCACATACCATCACATCTTCCTCTCCCTAATTAAGCAAGTCCTATACATCAGGGATCCTCAACCCCCGGGCCATAGACCGGGACCTATCTGTGGCCTGTTAGGCACTGGGCCACACAGCAGGAGGGGAGCAGTAGAGGTAAGCAAAGCTTCATGTGTATTTGCAGCTGCTCCCCAGCGCTAGTATCACCGCCTCAGCTCCACCTCAGATCATCAGGCATTAGATTCTCATAGGAAAACTGGTCCCTGGTGCCAAAAAGGTTGTGGACCGCTGCATATACATAGTGTAGGGGAAGAGAAAGGGGAGATATGTTTAAACTGTTTGGCTCTATGACCACTTGATATGAATTTTTTCCAAACTGCACCTTTGTAAAACCCTGATAGTCAATAGATGAGTTTAGTTTCACTCATTTAATTGTTGATGCTTACATTCACACTACTGTTTTTACGTATATTTGTGAAATGTTTTAGTGTATGAAGGAGCCTCTTCCTAAAGTACCAAAGTTAAAAGGACTAGATGATATTTCAATCAATATTGCCAATTCCATACATCTGTAACTATAAGAAATCAAAGGCCAGAATATGTTTCTTGATTCAAACCTATGGACAATGAACAAATTAAATGAGGTCTTAATATGGATTTTCACATTTTAATACAAATAAATGGTTTATTCATTAAGATGGTATACACGTTCTTCCTGTTCCAGTATTATGTTTAGCAACATGAGAGAATTCTATATCTGTAATTATATAATCTGGCTGTGTCATTCACAAAGAAAACCGGTGTAGCTATGTGAAATGTTCAAACCCCAAATAGCCAGAAAGCTGGTAAATAAAAAAAAAGTATCTCCTGACCTAGAATCAGTAGGGAATGAGACATTATGGAAAAAAACATTCCAGGGAGATTAAAGTTTCTACTGCAATGTACCTATTTTAAGTGTCTTGGTTGAATATGTCTCCTCCTGTGTGCAATGACTATTATACTTCCCAATGATGTAAACATGTCACAATATGCTTTACATAAAACTGGGATATTCAGATACAGATGGATGGTACCTAAGGCCAAATGACAGACCAGTGTGTGCCACAAGTTCTACATGTACACAATATCCTTAGAAGTTATTACGGTACCAGAAGATTTTTTTGTACAGACATAAAACACACAAGATAAAGGAGCGCATCCCACTGGGGAAAGGGGTGGGGGATTTTCCCAGTTGCAAGTGTTCATCCTCAAAATCAAAGGTAGGAGGAGGGGAATTAGACTTCTTAACCTGTTGACATTCCTCATGTGTAGCTGAGAAGTACCAGAGAGGTGATGTCTTGCAACTTTGCCTCAAAGCCTCTGTGCTCCCTGACCTGCTGATATACAGAGCTGTTTTATATGTGTCTTTATTACGTTTCTCACAATCCAGCAACCTCAGTCACCACTTTTAACGTCCACTAGAAAACTGTTACCAACATCTATAGTTTGCATCTGCCACTGATGGTTCTAATATCTGCAAATCATTGATGTTCATGCTGTCACTGATCATCGCTATTCCTCTCTCTCTTTTTAGTTTCCCTGTTTAGCTTATGTGCAAGAAGTCTAGGTCTTTCAAGTCAGTTACCAGCCAGAACATGCCTTTCTCTCTTGTCATCAAACCAATGACTTAATCTGTAAAATGTAATCCCTAAGTCTTATCTCTCTCTCTTTTCCATTTTTGTTATAACTCAAATATTCAGGGATTTTCTCACCACCACAGTAGATCCCATCCCACCTCACCCTACCCTTTACTTGTAGAATGATATCTGCTCTGGATATTTAACAAGTATCAAAAGATTTATACTTGGCTTACTACTAAGATTTCACTGTGGTCTGATTTTATGCATTGGACGCTTAATACTAAATAAACCTTTGTGAGGAAACAAAATAGTTTATAAGAGATTACTACAACTGCAATTTTATAAAATAAAGCGATCAATTTACACACTAAAAAGTGCAACCTCCATTCCATTTACAATGAAGGAATTGAAACTTACAAAAAAAAATATATTTATTAATGGTCTACTCTGACACTAGCCCAACCGGACTTTAAGCTCCACAGGGCATTTTCCCCCTATTTTGTTCCCTTAGCACCTAGAAAAATACCTGGCACACTCAATAATTCTCAATAAATATGTTTTTTAAATAAATAATGTAAGAAATATTGAGGATAAAGAGTGGAGCTTATATAGCATTAAACTATAAGTCATTAATATATATTTCACAACTTTAAATTTGTGTACACTTAAAAGCACTATAGAATCATTTCTATACCTCTATTTTCAACAGTATTATTTCTTAAAATTGACATCTATGAGCAAGAGAAGATGCCGAAATTTATAAATGTTTTAACACATTCTAGTGTTAGTTCTGTCTCCCTCACTATTTTCTATTTCCATATAACAGTTTTCCAGGTATGCTGTTTTATCTAAGCTACTCTTTGCACAAGAGAGCTATAGAAAGAGAATCTTAAAGAATTTATTAGTAATGATTCTTTACAAAAGGAAATTATCTCATGTTCTACCTTCATCCATAAAATTCTCATCTACATTTAGTCTTTTTGTTTTTATTTATATGATATAATATTTCTAGGAAAATAGTTTTACTGTAGAACCAAAGAATAATTTTGGCAATTAGGAAAATGTGTCTAGAAAATTCTCTTTTCCCTAAGGGGCAGCAAGTACTGCCTAAATCATGAAACTTCAGAAAAACTTCATCCTAACTGCTCAAGGAAGACTATTTAGTTAGGCAGAAATCAAGTTACAGATATAAAATGGACAGCTGAATGTGATAGAGGTAATAAGGAGAACCTGCTATCAGAAGGGAAATCTTTATGTTGGAATGCTTATGTTCCATCAGTATGGAGGAAATAGATAATAAAGGGCCATCAAACTTTTGGCTAAACTTGATCTTATAGACAATACATACTCTTATAGATGATACAAAGTCAGCTCTGCAATACAGTAATGCCATGATATTGCTGCCCCCCTCATAGCTCTTTGACTACTTTGTCACAATCTATTTTTCAGTCATGCAGATTTATAGCTAAGTGTAACTGTTGCTTTTCATGACCCTTCAATCCAGACCACATTATTCTTGTTTTTACTTAAGAACAACAAGAATTCCCAATTTCCATCTTTTATCTTATTATATTGGGCTCAAAGAAAGCTAATTTTAAAGTCCTGATTCAATGTCCAATGAAAGGAAATACATTTAAAATTCACACACACACTTTAAATAATGGGTATACTAAATTTACATATTGAAATGGACATTTTCTCTAGATTGGGAGTTTAAACACTTTTTTCCAAAGACTAACCATTTTTTCAAGTATATTAAAGAAATATTCCAGTAGTGGAAATTGATTTTATTTTATAAGTCAATCAAGAAGAATAAGACAATTTGGATAAATAGAAACATTTAACATCAGGCATTTTATAAAAGAACTACAGTCTTATTAAATAAAGCATATAGGTGATTTATACATTTTCAGTTGCATTGTATGAATAAAAACCAGATTTTCACAAATGTTGAGTTTTAAAACAGCATCTCTTGCAATCTTAGGATACTTTACCATTAAAGACATCGAGAGAAGGTACATTCTGAGGTGTACACAAAAATGAATCTATCTGGTCTTATAAATTACTAATCTGGGTGTTATTTTTGTAACCTTTCAAAATAATTAAAGCTCTTTTTAAACAGAATCGGGGGAAAATTTTGCAGAACTCATGAAACACCTCTACAAAAGCCTCAGCTAAAGAGCATGCAAGGAAGACAGTTTGAAAAGCACTGCTCTAGATGATCACACACTAACTATGGCAACCCACATTTCTATATGTAAATATCATCCTTTTTTTTCAGAAAAGACATTTGTGGGTATTTATAGATTCATGCTTGATAATAGTTAAAGAAACCTCCATGACTTTGTAAGAATAGTGGAACTCTGAAAATAAATATGTCTAAAGGCATTCTATGAATAATCAGCAAATTAGTATAACCTGGCTTTCAAATTTACATGATATTTCTTTGTTATCCTTTATTTTTAGGACTTTCGCAACCTCTCCTGAGAACCAATATTCATTTTATTAATTTGTAATTGTTTATAATATGTGAAAAATATCAAAGTTTTAAATAAAAAATGTAAAAAATAAAGGCACTCTATTTCAAATAGCAATCTGATAGAAGAATTCTTATCTCTGATAAGAAACAAATGTAGATTTTAATGTTTAGAATATTCAAAGGCCTATGCAGCAATGAATCTAAGGCCCAAATACAACAGCTACAGTGAATACATGTATTGTGTCAGACGTTTCATTACTTCAAATTCTACTATACCTGTGTAATGTTTTGTTGTTGTTGTTGTTGTTGTTGTTGTTGTTGTTGTTGTTTCTGGGAGGAGTGGGGAATAGAACTGCTCCTGGATGAGAGTTAATAAATTAGTATGTGTGTAATTACCTCATCAAGTTCTAACCAACGAGATGTTAATTGTTTAAAATCTTTATTGTATGTGTTATTTTCAGTAAGTCATTGAAAGGTTTTAACAGAGTTTTTTACAAATAAGCTAAGGCAGTGAACTAAATTTAAATAAAGAATCCATTAGTCTATACCAGTATTTAAAAAAAAAATTATAAAGGGGAAATAAAGGCAAGTTCTACTTTAGAGAAGAATGCCAGATGATAAATGTAGATAAATGGTGAAATTAGAAATCCCCATTTTGTAAAACCCCAGTTATAATTTGGGTAAGAATCAACAGATGTTAAAACCATGTGAAATGTTGCTGAGGAACAGGTTTTTTCCATGATCTCTAAATATAAGCTCACATATCACTTATTAATGACAAAGAAAAATATGGAAGACACCTTCTCGACCAAAGAATCATACTTAACATCACCAATAGTGGGGCAAACTGATATCCACGGGCCTCATGATGTGATGCACTGAAGGACAGACATCACCTACATAGCATCCTTGGCAAATAAAAAATGTTTACTATGAATCTAATTATGGGGAAACAATCAGACAAATGCAAATTGAGGAACATTCTGTAAAACAACTGGTTTGGTCTCATCTAAATGTTAATGAAATAAAATGTTTTTTAAAGTCTAGGGTCTGTTCTCGATTAAAAGTGACTAGGAAGATATGACAGATAAATGTAATACATGATCCTTGATTGGACTCTAGACAAAAAAAAGTTATCAAGTACATTATTGAAATAGTTGGCAGAATTAGAATACAGGACACATATTAGATAACAGTATTGTATCAGTGATAAATTCTCTGAGTTTTAAAATTACACTGTGTTAATATAGGAGAAGGTCCTTGTTCTTAAAAGATATACATTGAAGTATTTAGAGGTGAAGTGTTACAAATCAGTAAGAAGGAAAAGAGAAAAAAGGAGAAATTAAAAAAAAAGAAGATACGGCAAATATGAAATAATGTTAACAATTAAGGGTTTTTGATATTGAATATAATATTCTTGCAATCATTCTGTAGATTTAAATTTTTTCAAAATAAGAAATTAGAGCAAATAATAAAATGTGGTAGTGAGTTCCTTATACCTTCAACAATAAAAAGGACAAAATGGGTAACTAAAATAATTGATCAATTCCTTTAATAAAAGTATTAATCACCAAAATTCCAATCTTGCTTTAATTCAGTTCAAATGGTTAAATAGTTATATACAAAAAACTTTAAAATATTATGGGTGATTTTATTCTCCTTAAAATGTGGTAACTCAGAAATAAAATTAAAATTATGCACTTGTATACTCATACACAATCTGATGTGACATTTTATAATTGGACTACATTAAAAACAAAAGCATGAAATTGTTTTAGTAGCTATTTCAGCCTAGTCATCTGTTTAATAGAAGTAATTTTTCCAAATGAAGATCTTGCTTCATTTGCAACAGTAATTCAACAGCACTCCCCAAAAGTAATGAAAATTAAGGTTTATAAAATTTCATGAGACTTATTGACACATTTTTCTGCTGCTTTGTGTCCATTCGACACCTCTGGATTTTTCTCCAAATTATTCCTATCTCGTAAATAAGAAAAATGTGTTTATAAATAGTTACCTATCTGAGACAAGTGAGATTTAGTGTTGTTTCATATCTTGATAGCAATTTCTGTATTGTGTTCTTCCAATAATGGAACAGATCATGGATAGTTGTCATTTGATTTTTAAGTTTAAAAATGGCCTATAACTGTTCACATACTCGAACATTACTGAAAATAAGATTATGCTAGAATATTCAAGACATCAAATGCTTTTAGATATTGAGTTTACAGTAACCAGGCTATAATTAAATAAAGTGAGCGTGTCAGGATGGATCAAAATACTAGTTTGCTATAAGAAGCTACAATCTACCCAAAATTATCTGTATTAGTTTACCTCATCGTAAAATAGGGATTCATTTCTGAAGGGGAAGTATAGCTACAAAGAGTGGTAGAAAACATGTTAGAAATATAACTACGCAGCAAAGAAATGGTTGAATATCAGTATCACATTCCTAACAGTGGTTTATGTTAGGGTTATGAGGGTATGCATTTTTTTGTTTTTTTTCTCTCTCCTTAACTCCATTATCCAATTTTCCGAAACACACTGCATTACTCTCAGAATAACAAACTTGAAAAAGGTTTACTTTAAATCATATATTTGATTTAAAACATATATTTAAAGTAAACATGGCCTTTTCTATTTAAAGATTTAGCACTACTTAAAAAAAAATAAAAGCCAAATTCTTAACTATTATCACAAACCTTAAAGTACTACTCCAGAAACTTTTCCACTTCTGAATTTGTTTGACCTTATTTTGGAAGCAGTTATTTAACTCTCAGTTTATAGATTATATACAATATTCAGCTAGAGAAAAGAGTTCAAATGAAAAGAGAGAAAGATATGACTGTGCAGTTTAACATGCAGATATTTTAATGTTTACATGGAAAATTAGGGGTAATCCTCATGGCGGCTTGTGCCTTTGCATAAAGAGGTGACTTTAAATGTAGTCTGTGGTTTAGGGGCCTTCTTAGAAGACCTGAGCTTTTACTTAGGTTATAACTATAACTGGCTTCTAAACTGACACTGAGTAATGAAGGAATGAATACATGCATGCATGCATCACTATAAGCTGGCAGTAGTTGTTCAGCACTTTCTTCCAAAAATGTGTATTAAGAACTACAATGAGAACCATTTTTAAAATTATAACAACGATTTCAATGTGTAGTGTGTTTTACAGTGTATAAAGTGCTTCATAACTATACTAGTACTTCAGGGTAGGTACAAATAAAGAGACTTGGGCTCAAGAAATGTTGAGTGTTTTATCCCTAAATCACTCTGCCATTAAAAGAGAGAGCCATGAGCTAAACCCCAGGTCTTTGAAGTCCAAACACAGTAATTTTCACTGTGATAATTTATGCTATAAGCATCCGTTTCATGTGGTGGCTCTCCTATGGGTACAATTCACTTTGTACACCAATCTGTGAGCTAAAACAACTACAGGCGAACATCTAGGATGTTTCTAGTTGGTGTGATGAAGACCTATTTGCAGAGTTTCCTAGATAATGGGAAAAGAATGGGAGTGGGGTGGTTGTGGGTATTTTTGTCCCATCTATTTACAAAAATCACAACCACTATCAGTAGCAGTGTCATCAATAAAACTAAGGACTTACGTGTGCACACACACACACACACACAGAGTAAAATGAGAATGAAAGCATTTAGATTGGGTGTGTTATCAAGTAGCAATTACAGTTCTGAAGCCCCAAACTACACAGTTCAAAACCAATTAAAAAGAAGGCAGCACTATATGGAAAAGTTAAAGCAAGTGGGAGAAGAGGAAGCTGAGGGGCCACTTAAATCTACAAGTACCTAAGAGAGATTGCAGGGGTGGTGATGAAGAATCGTTCTCAGTAGAAGTAGGAAACATATCAAGAGGAAAGAGACCTGAACTGTGATAGGAGAAATTTAGTTTATTCTTGGGGAATAAAAGATTTTAAGATGATGGGCTGATTTCCAAAGGAAGATTTCAGTTCTCGAAAAGCATTATGAAAGCAGCTTCCTGATTTCAGTTTATATGCAGTTCAGTGCCAGAGGAGTTGTGAATATGTAGAGACTGAACAAAAGATGTTTAATTACTTTATCGCTCACAGCCCACTGTTATTTTAAAATGTCTAAGGTATATTAAGACATAGTCCTTGCCCTTTGAGAGCGTATAAGCATTTTAATTACATATTAATTAAATAAAACCAATATTTAATTGAAATTAATTATAAAAGGCAAAAGTACATAAGAAAGGTGAACAGCAATGATATAAAACTCAAAGAGCCACAATGTTTAATCTATTTTCAATACAGGGAAAATAGCTTAAAAAGAATTAAAGGCCATAGCTAAAAACAGGATTCTTTTTAATATTTATGTTTGGTTCATAAAGCAGCAATATCTCTTTCCTCACATATAAGTTGCTCAATATGTTGTTCATCTGAGTTGATGTTACCCATTTGCAAATATCTGCTATGAAAACACATAGACCATATCTGTTCAGTCATTTTTGTCCCATAGAGCAACATGTACATAGAGGTTATAGAGTCAGCTATCACACAGCCAAGGCTCTCGCTATGCTATCAGTATGACTATAAGCATTCTCCACCAGGTGGAAGATAATCACCTATTAGAAATCAATGGAGGACTAAATAACAATTTAGAGAAGGTAAGGAACTATAGTGATGATCGTTATCCACAACTGCCTGGAATCCACCAAATTCTTAAGTTTCAGTTAAGAGACCAAGCTCACAGTCAATTTGACTAGATTCAAGTTCTGGCTCCCCTACTTGTGTGCAACCCCAGACAACGTACTGTACTTATTTTTCTAAGCCTCACTTTCCTCATCTATAAAATGAGGGTGATAATTGTTATGAGGATTAAGTTAGTTTTTACATGGAACTTGTTTAGCACAGTTCCTGGCATTTAGTGTTCTCTAAAGGTTAGCTATTATGTAGTGTTAAATACAACAGAATGAATATTATATACTACATTAGTTTGCTAGGCCTGCTACAATAAAAACAAACAAACAAAAAACAAAGAGGAAGTGGCTTAAACAACCAAAATTGATTTCCTCACAGTCCTAGAGGCTAGAAGTCCAACGAAAAGCTTTTGTGTCTTTGATTGATGCTTTTAAAATTCATTTTTGTATTCTTTATCATTCTGAGAGGTAATTGTGGTTGCAACTATAATAACATATACAATTAATGTAGTAATCCTGGTATCTGAATTATAGTGACCATAGCAAAAAAAAAAAAAAAAATACCTTAAAAATTCAAACCACAGTCCTAGAGGCTAGAAGTCCAACGAAAAGCTTTTGTGTCTTTGATTGATGCTTTTAAAATTCATTTTTGTATTCTTTATCATTCTGAGAGGTAATTGTGGTTGCAACTATAATAACATATACAATTAATGTAGTAATCCTGGTATCTGAATTATAGTGACCATAGCAAAAAAAAAAAAAAAAATACCTTAAATGTTACTAGTCACGTGACTATTATTTAGTGCATCTCTAAATATATGCTTGTTTGAAATGCTTTCTGGGCATATAAACTGGATGCTAATTCAAATTATGAATATCTGTTGACCACTGACAGGAAATACTTTGGCCATATATACTACTTAAAAGAAAAAAAAAAAAAACCTCCATGGGGTAACGGCAGACCCCAAGAATATGGAGATGGAGGCAATGCCTTTCTGGAAAATTGATGCACAAACCTACAGAAATATATATACATAGCTCAAATGAGAAAATATGTGAAAGGGCTTTAAAACCTCTAAAACACTTTATAAATCTAAGGTGGCATTTTAAAGATGATCCTATTCTGCTCTTATTCAATGTAGCTAATTTGGGTTCAACCAAACAGTCTTCTCTAACAGATAAGCAGATAAAAGAAACTTGATTAACTAAAATAGGGGAAAAAATCAAATGTGAGGGAAAGCCCCAAATCTGACATATAGTAAGTCAAGGTACTCTTTAATATTGATCATTATTTTATTATTTCCAGTTTTATCCCCGCTGACAAGGCTACCTGGATCAAGCACTGTCTCATGAAAAGTAACCCCTGCCATGCCACTTTAAGTTTTATAATGGCAACAGCAAATTTTACAAGTAGCTTTTAAAGGATACATAGCATATAGACTATATGACTCAACGACAAAAGCAAATATACCAAAATAAAAAAAAAACACACTTATCATATAATTATGTCATGCTATATGGCCGGTCAAAATTTTTGTCACAGTCGAAAAGTAAAAAAAAATAAAAATAAAAGCAAAAAAAATAATAATAATAAATGCGATATGAAATAATGGTTCTATTCGTTTTAAATATCATATATCAAGCATCAGATTTTAAATGTATTCTTTTACCTGATTATATACACAGAGAACTATCCTCAATAAATTTCTAACATGATCACAATCAAAATACACAGAAAATAAACTTGCAGTGCAGAATCCTACATGAAAATTACATCCTTTTGTTTCCAGTATCAGGATATATTATGAAACGTAACTACTCCTTACTCATAAATATTAATGCAATCGATTTACAAAATATATGTCTAAACAGAAAGTCAATATTCATACTGCCTTTCAGACATTTCCAAATGCCCAAGTTAAGATGACTTGCTAATGTTTTATAATCTACATTATTTTAGCATTTCCTAAACAATGAATTTTATCTGGTATGATGAAATAATGTAATTTATGACAATGCACTGGAAGAAAAGAGACTGATAAGAAATTGTTCTAAAAATGAATGGAGATTTAAATAGTAAAGCATTTCAAAACATGCGGATAATCCCATCGAAAACAAGTCTAATACACAAGCTGGCTTGCAGTATTAAAACATACGGAAACGGGAAGGTAGATACTCCTTGCACATAATGACTGTGAAATTAGAAAAGACTGAAAATGGAACTTTAATAGTGCTTGTGCTAGTTTTAAAAGATCGCTTATAATATACCATAACATCATTATACAGTTTTAGGTCTTATTTTCATCTAATTACCAAATGAGTTTTTCTACTTTATATATTAGTTAAAAATAACTGCATTATTTTATTCTGATTGAATTTAGATTTTTAACAAAATCATGAAACGAAATATTTTACGGCAGCAACTATCCTACAATTTCTAAATCTGTTAAGAAAAAACAATCAAATTGGAGAGCAAGAAGCCATGTTTTATCATGAAGCAGCTACTTCAAGCTCCAATAATCAATGTTTTGTCTCCCTCTTCTGGACTATATAATTATTTTTTTTAAAAAACTACAAAGATTTGATATTTTTTCACATATTCAAATAATTGGCCTGACACAAATATAACATTACATGAAGCAATCATTAATACACTATTAAATCAGTAAACTAATAAAACTTCAATGTAATAATGCACTAGTAACTTAACAACCCACAAATACATACTGCCACACTTAGTGTGTTTTATGGACATCATGGATTATGGATTTATGGATTATAAAAAGGAACACATCAGTAGCATTTTGAATTTATTACCTTGAGCCTGGCCATGAGCTTATACTTTTAACAGGAACTTTCTTTCCGTATGACCTTCTTCACCAGCCAGGGGGAACAAATTCATTTGGCTCTACTTTGAGAAAAAGGTCTTGCAATATTCATTCAATCAGTGCTCATGATTCCCATGCCCCAATTAGGGCCAAGAAATCTACATTTGTATCTAACCTTTACCTATGATGGGGTTGTCCTTTTAATTCAGACTATTTAGAAACACAGCAAAAGGTACAAATGTGACATTTTGATTATGTAAAATGGCTTATCTGGTAAGCAATACTACCAGCCACCAAAATAATTAGCTCTTCTCTATCAGAGGCCATTGAGTCAACTAGAAGTACATATGAACTTCACTGCCTAGTACAGATATTGAGGCTTCAGTTTATAAACAGGTAGATGTTATTAGAATGATAAACGATGTATATTCAACAGCATTGTGCAGAGAGTATATTCAAAATAGTAAAAGTCAGTTTGAAACAGAATCAAATTATAAAATTCTACTCTTAATGCTACAAAATGTTCTTGTGTAGTGGCTTTATTCCTGTTTTTGTGATTTCACTAATATCTCCTTGATTGACACGTCTAACAGAATTCATCATCTTTTCCCCCAAACTTAGTCTTGCTCCTGACTTCTATGTGAATGCTCAAGTCACCATCATCTCAGTCACTCATGTTTGTAATTTCAGTCATTATTGATTCACACATCTCTTCTGCTCTTTTTAATCTGGAGCTGCGATATTTTACTTCCACAGTCTCTCTCTCTCATCTATACCCTCCATTTTGTTCTTACTAACCACTCTCCAGTTCAGGGTCTTATTACTTAAACTACTTCAACAACCCCCAGCTTGATCTCCCTGCCCTAGTCTCTAATCTCTCCAATTTCCACTGCTCCATTAATTTTCCCAAATACAGCTTGGACTTTGTCATTCCATTGCTCAAAACCTTCCAGAATTCCTCACAACTCCTCAGCATAACCCTTCTAAAATGACCTTAATCTACCTTTCCAAATTTACAACCTACTACTATGCTTAACCTCAGTTTTTAGTCACCTTAATGAGCTCTCAGGGTTGATTATTAAATACGCCAATACTTCCCTTTGTTCACCCCACTCCAGCCACAGTGACCTCTTCGCTATTCTTTAAATACTCAAGGCACACTCCTGCGTCCAAGCCGTAGCCCTTGATGTTCTCTCTGCCTATAAAGCTCTTCCATGGATATCTGAATGGCTCTCCCCGGTTGTGTTCATGTCTCTGTTCCAATGTCATTTGCTCAGAGAGCTCACCTATCTAAAATAGCACATCCCTGACCACTCTCAGCTTTCTCATCTTGCTTTTTTCCCCTTCATAGCACTTGCCACTACCAGTCATTACCTTTGACATGTTTCTTATTGTCTGTTTCCCCTGCTAGAATGTATGCTCCATGAGGAATTTATCGATACGGTTAATCATTCGAGCACCTAGAATAGTGCCTGGTGCATAATAGGTAACCAGTAACATTTGTTCAAGAAAGGAATGAAACTGTGGCTAGAAAAAGTTAACAAGGTCACAGAGAATGACTGAGTGCTGAATCAGGGATTCAAATCCAGGTCTGTCTGCTGCCAAAATGAACACTAATCTGGAAACACCCTACTGCTGCCCTAGGCACTCAATATTAATGTCATTAAATTACCTTATATTTAACATCGTAAGGGCTGGTCATTATAATTCTATTTTCCAATTATATGTAATCATGTCAATTCTAATTTTTTTTTTTCTCCGCAATAGAATAGTGATTTTTCTACCTGTGGATAAATTACTCCTGGTTTGCAGTGAAATCAAATCAATCATTTTAAGTGTTTTCTAAATCTGTATTATGCAATGTGTTACTGAATTTTAAAAAAAAATATTTTGATTGAAAAAGCTGCACAACACTTATTTAGAGCTAGAAGCCATTCAAAAAGTCATTCAGTTCTTTCCATCTCTACCCTACTCTAAATTCTCTTCTGCTACTTTAAAATATCTACAGGAAGATATTTTATAATTTCCCTTCATAGATGGTATCTATAATAAATCTTCAACTACTTTATTAAATCTTTAAAATAACCTAGTCAATATTTTCTTGAGACCACATGAATTTTTTTCTCAAAGCCCAACAATAATCTACACTACATAACACATAGCTTCCAATAAACAGGTGAAGCATTCTCCTTTTTCCATCCAGCTAAATCTTTCCCACCATTCTTGACCCATAATAAATGATATTAAATAGCACACATCTTGAATACTTTGCAAAAAAAAAAAAGAGGAAAAAAGGCAGCTCATACCCTTATTTAATTTTACCATGCCATCTTCCTGTTCTATGTTTTTCACACCTAGTATTTTGTAGAAATTAATACTTTTAATGAACAATGTAATTTAGACCTACTATTTGCAAGCTTAAAGAAGCTCGCAAATATATGTTAAATATATTAAGTATAAGCAATAAGCTTCAAAACCATCCTGAATTTAGTCCTGTTATCCTCATTTTATGAATGGGGAGACTGAGGTTCAGAAAGGTTAAATTATCTAAGGTTACACAGATAGTTTGCAGCATAGGTCACTGGATTGCTTATGGTACAATATGTAGCCGAGTGCGAATCTGAACCCAGATCTATTTGCCACTAAACCTATGACCCCTACTAAAATTTACATCCTTTCATAGGGTCTATACTATAGATACAAAAAGACAGACTCTTGGGTTTATAGTGTTATTCAAGGCTATAATTACTATAAAGTATAATAGGAGTATCATAAGAGAAGCCCTTAAGGAACATATAGTAGAAGTATAAGATGAAGTCGAAAGTGATTCCATAAGAGAGATAAAAAGAAAGTACTAAATTATTAAATTAAAAATAAATTATTAGGCAGAAATCAGGAGTAGGGATCAGGATAGGCTTCATGGAAGAGCAGTGGAGGATGGGCAGAATGTTTACAAAGAAAGGAAAACAGTCTATGCAAAAAAATGCTAGATGACCAAAGTCAGAAGCATGACCACATGAGGCTCAGAGGGTGGTTATATTCAAGTAACAGACAGTTTTTCAGCCTGATTTCTAAAGTAAAAATTTAAAAGGGGAATAGTGAAAAGTAAAACGGATGGCAGCTCAAGATGAGGAGGACCTCAAATGCCTCCATTTCTGCTCCTAATTAACATCAGAAAGACAAAAGTCAGGGTCATGAAGACATAGTTCATTACATATTCATTCCATCTTTCCAAATGCAGACTGGCTTCTATATCACTCATTTTTCTGACCAACGTATGTAGTTTCTAGGCAACCATAATATTTAAAAGTTGTTATTCTAGAAGTTCTTCTCTCTGGAACACTTCTATGAAGTTATTTGCCCATTTTATCAATGAACAAACACCTCCCACCTTTGGAAGATTAATGAGACCATGAAAAATAAGCTGTTTAGTACCTGACTTTCACCACTGATTTTAAAGGTTTTTTTCACTCTTCTCTGTAGTCTCTGGAAAAAAATAACAAAAATATCTCCCCCCTTAAGGCACCCTTCTCACCTAAACTCCAAAACTAATCTCTCATCACTTCCTCTAGAAGATGATTCCTATAGTTTCATCCTTTATTGCAGGATTTGCAAACTCCAATGTAAGAAGTAAGTCATAGAAAAGACAATAGTATGAAATAGTTTACATTGCAAATCAGTCATAACATCTATCCCATTATATTGCCTGTCAAAACACTCTCGGACAAGATGAAGCTTTTCCATGAACCATATAGAGTCTACTGGTCTGCCACTTTGCAGCTTTAACTAACTGTAGCACATCTTTAGGCCCTGCCTTTATTGTGTTTACCTGGCTGTCTTCCTCATTTGACTTAGTATTTTGAGAGCAGAAGCTATGTTCATTGGGGAAGAGAGACATATAAATGATTTATTAAAATAAAATATGTTAAATATTATAACACTATACACAGTGCTATGGGAAGGAAGGAGTTATCTAGGACAGCTTCTCCTTTTAAGATTGACATGAAGCTTAATCTTGATGGCTATTTAGGAGCTTGCTGGGCACACTAAAAAAAAAGAAAAGAGCATTCTAGCTCAAAGAAATAGAATATGTTTGACTTAGAAGTATTATAGAACAGGACGTCAAGGAATTGCCAAGTCTTCCTATACAGATAGAGGACAGGCACATGTGATAATGCAACTAGAAATGAAATTAGAAAAGGGGGATGACAAAGGGCATCAGGGAGCCACTTGAAAATTTTAAGAAGGGAAACACATGATCTCTAGTCACAGTGTAGAACATGCATGAGCCCGGTGGGAGAGGGGAGAGCAAAGACTAGGAGACTACCGATTACCTAGGAGGCTACGGAGATCACAAATGTGTTGTGTGTAAATGATGAGTCTGAACTACGAGAGCTACATGGGGGTTATTAGGGGATAGAGTTGACAGTTATTTAGGAAAATTGATCAACAGAACTTGGTAACTGAATATGGAGGAATTGGTAATATTTCACTGGCTTTTGGCATAAGCCATTGGATTGTTTATGTTATCAAGACCAGAAATAAAGGCTGTCTCCAGCCCATGTTAAAATAAGCTCAAGATTCCTCTACCATACAAAACTTCATTATTTAATCCCACCCTTCTATACCTAGCAGTTTATAACAGGTCTTCACTGACTCACAGGTCTCCTAGGTAGTCCCCCACCCCAAATAAATCTTTCTCTATCCTTAACCAGTATTTCTCAAAGTGTGCTCTTCAGCCTACCTTAACAGAATCTCCTGCAGCTCTTGATTTTAAAAAATTCTCAGTTCTTGGCCCTAGCCCAGACCCCATAAGAGACAAAAATTGCATTGGATATACTTTCAAGTTTAAGAACCATTAGCCTAATTCATCCTACCTTCCTCTATCAAATTTATTTTTCTTAAACCCTGCTGTCCTCATGTCATTTCCTTGCTCAGACTAATTTCTAATCTTCTGCCTGGACTTTAAGATCCTCTTTCAACTTGATTTTTTTCTATCTTTCCAATATACATTCTTTGTTCCTGCTAACTCAACTTCATCTCTCACTTCCCTCTTCCCTACTCTGCCCCCAACAGGATTTCCTTCTTTCTCTAAACCTTTGCATTGAATATTACTTCTCTAATCTGGGAGCTTCTTTACAGTCTCCTCTCCCTAATCAAATCTCAGCCATCATAACTAACTATTCCAGAAAGCCCAGTTTAAGTCCAGAAGTTTTCATGGAACTTTCTCTAATTACTCTAACCCTACTTCTTGCTCCTATTTTTGAATTATAGTAAGTCCTCACTTACATTGTTGATAGTTTCCTGGAAACTATGACTTTAAGCAAAACGACATAAAACAAAACCAATTTTCCCATAGGCTAATTGATATAACAAGAGTTAAGTTCCTAAGGCATCTCATCAATGCTATAATAGAACAATGCCGAACAAAACACCATTATTCAAGGATCTGCTTGCACTTAAGATCAGCATGTACAATTTAAGGTTTGATTATTTAATAATATATTATTGAAACTATAAGGTCTTATTCTTATTTTCTAGTCATCAGTGCACCTAGCACAGTTCTTGGCACATAATATGCACTAAAGAAATATCTGCTGATTTTTTTTAATTATCCTGAAAGATTAGTGGCTTTTTTCCCCTTGATGTCACATGAATTAAAAAAAAATCAATTTATTAAAGTCAAACAAATATTAAATACATTTGTTATGCTAGAGATGATAGTGATGTCAAAGATGTTTCCGGCCTTGTTTTCTAAATACAGACTGCTTAGTCATGAAGGCAAGGTAATTAGTTACAAATATCTCTCAATTACCATAGAGGCCATGTTGGTGTATTACATAATAGAGAAAAACAGTTCCTTGAATATAAAATCTTTAAAAGACAGCAACAGAAAGAGTCTTAAAAGATAATGTAGACGATCACTTCAATTTATCCATTTAATAACAACCTCAGAGAAATTAACAGGACTTGCCCAAGGTCACAGAGCCAATTAGCAGCACCCAGCACAGACAAGCATCCAGGCCTCCTGACTGAACATCAAGGGTTGTTTTCATTACCCTATGTGCTCAGTGATACTAAAATCAAAGTGAGATATTTTAGTAAGAATTCCTGTCAGCATAAACTAACATTTTAGGAGTCTCCTCTTGCCATTCCAAGAAACTGAGGTAAAACACACATTTTATCAGAATCCTAAAGACTGACACAGGCACAGTTCTAAGGTAAAACTTTCTAAGACAAAATATACAACCATGTTCCAGTTCTAAAACATTTCTCAAACTACAAGAAAAACAGTTACCATAGCTAATATTTATATCACTGCTTTGGTATAATATACACTGAAAGAAGAACCAAACATATAAAATACTATAAACAAAAACCACTTAATTCCCAAAAGCGCAAATTCACATCTAAGGGTAAAACACATCTTTTGTACTCACCGTAACTTTACTTCCAACTATCTGCATGCAGTGGTCAACGGAGAGTGGTTATGGTGTGTAAAAAAAAAAAAAAACAAAACAAAAACAAAAACAAAAAAAAACAAACAGCAACAGTATTAGTAATTAGAAGCTTTTCACAGAAGTGTTTAGTAAATTAGTAAATAGCTAACCTTTAAGTGCATACTTTTAATAACAGATCTAGAGATTAAAACAAATATATCAGTATTAATTTCTACTGTATTTCAATAAATTCTGTAGAATAAGGATTCCCAAATAGAAGATTATTACTATTTGAGGATTTCTCTTTTAAATGTACTGTAATGGAATTATCATATAGTGCAATCTAAATATGAAGTAATGCAAGATTAAGTGTAATTAAACATCAGCTATTTTACCAACCCACACAGCCCCTCAAATAAATTAGCAACAGAATTTTTTTTCCCAGAAAATATTGTCTTTTTTTTTCTTTTCCTGTTATAACGGGTATACTATTAAGATTGAAATAAGGTATTTTAGAATATTAATCTTGCATTTAAAGTCATGCATTAAGAAAATTGGAATATTTTATATTGTTATAAATTTGAGGTTTATAATATTATTTTATATTATACTTGAAAATTACAAGGAAGATAGATTGCTTATGAGTCTAGTTTTCTAGGTCATCCTAGCATTTCTATTATAAGATTAGAGTTTTCTATATAATGTGAAGACAAAGAAGCATTTTATATTTGATCATGCGGTTATTCATAAGGAGGAAACAGTTCAAAATTGCAACTTTGATTGAGCTTTTCCTAATGGATAAGAGATAAAAGAATTTCTGAAGGGCAGAGTTGTGTTTGAAAAAAACAAGAAGTAAAATCACAGTCTTAAACATAATTTTGTGCCAAAATCTAAATATAATCATTGTTATCAGATTCCTATACTTGAATATCAAGCAATGTCCAAAACAGAGCCAATCTACAATCTAAAACCATTAATCTAATAGCAGTAATTACC
This sequence comes from Pteropus alecto, assembly GCF_000325575.1. NCBI lineage: Eukaryota > Metazoa > Chordata > Mammalia > Chiroptera > Pteropodidae > Pteropus > Pteropus alecto. The sequence continues at coordinate 5,252,708 of NW_006433946.1, forward strand.
AATATGTGTTCTATTTTTCAGCTAGTACTTTTAAAAAAAATAAAATATAACTGAAATCCTATTAAGAATCCTAAATTGAACAGGATACCACAAGAAACAAAAAGATAATGAGTTTCCAAGTAAATTATTTCAGAGGAATCCATGAATCTCCAAGTAGAGAAGCAGCTTTCGTAAAATATTCACTCAACAGACTATTTACAGGCAGCAGTTAGTTATTTAGTTGAATAAAAGCCTCTTTGGTGCCATTAACAGTGTTCTGAATTGAAAGATATGCTATTGACCTAAATTATTCCTCCCACCAAAAAGACAGAGGTCTTATTTTTCCCTTGTTTATTTAGCACAGACATGAGACTAAAAAACATGAACATGACCCTGTCTTGAGAATAAAGACAGGTCTACACCTAGTGAAATGACCAGAATATGGTCCATTTAATGATTCATTTGGATTACAAAATGACTGCATTTAGCTAAAGCATATACAGTGAACAGATTAGATTGGCAAAGGGAAGCTAAGGAAAACTGGTTTGGTCGTGTTTGAGTTCAATTGTTTTACCAAATCCAGACCATGCCTGGAAAAGAAGACCCGGGAAAGAAAATATCTGATAATGGCAAAAGCAAAGCCATAACACTTTTATGCAAAAATACATGTAGATACAATGCAACTTTAATTGCTTAGTATATGCATTAATCTAATGAATCTATAGATGTATTTGGTAACACTATTTAAAATTATTTCCTATTGAGATTTTTTCAAGTCAATGATAGCTCCCAATGGCTCGTGTAGTCAAAAATATAATTTTACACATTTTAAAATCTCAACTTTGTGATTTAAGTTAGAAATAAACTAGTTTCTTAATTTTCTAATAGGAACATTGGCATGTGCCAAACTAATGTTAAAATTTCAGTGATTACTTTTTCCTCATAATGGTCTATATAGGCTGTTCTGATACAATATGCCAGATACCCTCTAAATCACTGACGTAGTGTGCCTCTTTCGGGATTATGAATCGGTATGACATCTGCAATATTAACAAAGCTTGGTTTCCCATTTCTTAAAACATGCTGGTGTTTTGAAAACATAGATTCTTCTAGATTATTTGTGGTCAAAGGATGTACATGTACCAACTACCCTAGGTCAGGTCCAGAACCGCACGTGCTACAATAAGCAAACAAGCCTAGTTTGCACAGAGAAGAAGTTCTTCACAACTTTATTTGAAGGTCATTCATCACTGTCAGAATTACTCAAGCTACTTTTTCTTTTAACATTCACACAACTTAACATTCTCTATTGTGGGGCTTCAAGAAGGAAAAACTAGGCAGTAGTTTTATTATCTTTTCATTTCCTTTACATTCTCTTATTCCATGCTAATTTTAGCAAAGTTCATTACATAACAAAAGACTCATTTGTTTTAGAAACAGCTTTTGAGCACATACCTGTGTATAGTTTCATCTTGCTTTACTGTGCTTACCCAGGAACCCAGGAAGATGATGGATGTTTCTTATGGAGTTCATATTTCATTTGTTTGTTTTTCAATTCCAAACAAACTGACTAAGGCATGTGTTAAAGGGGGAAATGTACAATTTATGTTTAAATTTAACTATAATTCTCACATGTTCTATATGTGACTATAAAACATTTCTCCACCAGGGACTCTACCCCTCAACTTTGTTTTTACTTCAAGATGAAAGTTTTGACTACTTACAAAGCATTTTCATAAAGAAATAGGTATAATCATATCTACTTCAAATGAGAAAACATTTTTAACTAGTGTATCAACATAATGAAAAATCATTAAAAAAGTATAAGATATGCAAGCAGGATGGAAACCTTGGTTACACACAGGCAAACAGCCATACATTAAGTTATCATTTATGCAAAATTTATTGCCATAATAATGAAGAGGTCAAAAGACAAGAGGAATATTTGTCACCAAATGGCATCCCTCTCACATTCAAAAGAAAATTACATATGCAATTTTCTTTGTTTTAACAACAGAAAACACAATGCTAATTAATGTCTCCCCCAAGGTGAGAAAGATTTAAAATATACTTATCAACAGGCTTTCTTTCATCATAATATTTGCTTCATGAAAAATATTAGCAAATAAAATGTAGAATCTTATGTCTCTAATGAAAGTGCTGTACACATGTCTGGTGCTCATATGTATGCCAAATGAAACAAAGGTCATACGCTAAATAGGTACAGTACTGATTTTGAGGCAAACACCTTAAACATAGAATTTTCACTGTCTTTTGAGAAACGTTCAATTTCCATTTTTTAAATAAAGCAATTCAAGAGAGCTCATTCACGTTTACCCAAATTTTAGCATTTTAATCTGAAAAATGAGCATATAACTTAAAGTGTGCATTCTTTGGTCATATGAAGAGGAAACGATATGAGAATAAATGAAAACAAGTTCCACATAGCAATAGAATAAAAATAAAAAAGTTAAGGGCTTCATATCATCCCCATCACATTCGATCCTACTTACACAAACAAAACAACAAATGAGCCAGAAACACTAACAAAATCGTCTCATTAAAAACACTACATGATTATTCATATATTCTTATCTATATTTTGCACTCAGATTTAGTTATACAGATTTACTACTGTATTTGCCTTTAGGTATTTGAAAAATAACACTGAAGGTACACCCTGCATTTTTCTAAAGCATTTTACTGTGAACAATAACTTGAGTGCAAAACTGAGAAGAGATTCATCAGAATTTCAAAGTAAAACCCTATGCATCACCTAATTCTATTGAAAACGACGCTCATGGCAAATTTCACTTATCACTCGAAACATATTTCTGCCCTTGGATACCAGAAGAAAATTAAAAAACATGCTGTTGCTCTACTCTGGCAGAGCTGCAATGCGTTATGTTTAAATAGTTCAGCATTCAGATTTAGCTAGCTTAAAGTACAATATGGAATCAATATGATTGTAGAATTCGGAGCAAAATGCATCAGTAATCGCCATTGCAATTATTGTACTGAGATAGCATTAAGAGGGTAGTCAAATAATTTTAGAATATGTTTTTCAAATGAAGAACTGTTTTCTTCACTGGTCAACTTTTTAAATTTAAAATATGCATGTTTTAAATGTACGTGTTTGTGCATTTACGTGTATAATATATATGTGTAGATATATAATATATACATGCATAGTGATTTCATGAACTCTAGATGTGAAAAGTTTTTTTTTTTTTACATAAATGTAAACAATACATTTCCCATTTCAAAAACACTTTTTTTTTTTTTTTACAAAAAGAAAAAATCAAACCTGGAGCCTATTTTTGGAAGTACCTTAGGATGTGACCAAAGCAACATATTCCATTAAAACACTAAGTTTTCCCACTGATAACAAGTCTTTTCAATGAACCTACTTTCAAATCTTTTGAGATTCAGACAGATTTGATTAAAGCTCCTATTAAGTAACCTTCTTTATATCAAATTAAGCTGTACAATAACAATTACGAGGCAGTTTACATAGCATCACATAAGATAAAAAACTAACAAAACTGCATAATAAAAATATTGCTAAAATATTCATGCAAGCAGATGCCAGACATATAGCTTCGATGTAAACTTAAAACTTGTGACTAGGCTATATTTGTATCTTCTCCCTCAAAATCCAAAATTTTCATATAACAAACTGTATATTTCATGGAATACCTGCAAATTGCTGTCCAATTTTATTAAGTGCACAAAACCTCTGCCCCAAGACTCACTGGATTAACTCAGGGCCTTCTATCTTCAGTTAATTTTGTTTATAGTAATGGAAGTCTAATTAGAAACAGTTTTGAACATATACTAAATGTGTAAAAATATATAATTATTTTTTCTGAATAGTCTATATGAGTACACTGAGTTAAGAACTTGAAAATCTGAGGTTGTTTATTTTTAAGCAGATAACACTAAGCTCATTACGTTGGTGCCAGGAAAGTCTCACTACTTACAGATTTGGCTGTAGCAGAAATATACTGGACAACCATCTCACGCTTGGTGATAAAATCTTTGTTTCGTAAAGGAGCTTTTCGTTCTTCATTAAGGTTCATGTCCTCCTATTAGAAAGAACATTGTAAGCATTAGCAAATTTCTGCTAAAGAGTTTCAAAAGTGGTTAATAAATATTCTGTCTTAAAATAGTAAGTCATGTTGTGACTTACAACAGTAATCGTTTCTGTGGATCCTTCACTTTTATTTTCTACTCTAGACACCAAAATCTTGTATAAAATTTACCATGGCTCATATCTCTACCAAGTCATATAATGAGCAGAAAGAAAACAATATTTTTCAACTATTCTACAAAATAAATTTGCAGTTTATAGCATAGATATACATCACATAGCCTTAGCAATGCTATTTATTTACCCTGGTAGCCAAAATAAATAACAAACATACATTTTGCTATTTGGCATATGCTCCCTTAGAATTACTGTTATCTAGAAAAGCAAATATGATTTGTAAATTAATAGGAAATATATATCTATAATATGTCACTGACAAAATATTCATGAGAAGTTGCTAGATTTGGAAAAGCAAAAAAAGAGAGAGGGAGGGTGGGAGAGGGAGAAAGGAAGGGAGAGAAGGAGATACCTGTATTGGGATAACAAAAAACCCTCACTGGAGGGAAAATATTCAATTACAAGAACACATTGTTTTGAGGTTCAATAAGCTTTAATTTGGTTGGGAATCTTCCTTTACTTTGTGATACACACATAACCTTTTCACTAGACAAATTATTTTTCTTCATTTTGAAACTCACGTTAACCCTTGCAAAATATTAAGACATTCTTGAGGGGTCACCAAGTTGGAAATGACTGTGCTTCAAAAACAACATCGAAAGAAAAGACAAGGAATGGGTGAAAATACTTACAAATCACGCCTGATAACAGATTTGTATCCAGAATATATAAAGAACTCTTACAAATTAATAACAAAAGAAAACAAGAAAAACAATTACAAATGGGCAAGAAATTTGAACGGACATTTCTCTAAAGAAGATATACAAATGGCCAATAAGTACATGATGTTCAACATCATTATTCATTAGGGAAATGCAAATCAAAACAATAATAAGATACCACTTCACTCCTCCTAAGATGGCTAGGATGAAAAAGATAGTAACAACAAATGTTGGTGTGGATGTGGAGAAATTAGAACTCTGCCACATTGTCAGTAAGAATGAAATGATGCAGCCACTTTGGAAAACAGTCTAGCAGTTTCTTTAAAAGTTACATGTAGAGTTACCACATGACCCAGCTTATACCCAAGAGAAATGAAAGCATGTCCACACAAAAACTTGTACATGAATATTCACAGCAGTATCATCAAAGAGTGGAAGCAATCTAAATGCCTGTCAAGTGATGAATGTATAAACAAATGTTATATGTCCATACAGTGAAATGTTATTCAGCCACAAAGAGGAATGATGCACTGATACATGTTATAGAATGAAGAAATGACATTATGCTAAGTGAAAGAAGCCAGTCACAAAAGACCACACATCACATGATTCCATTTATATTAAATGTCCAGGATAGGCAAATTTAGAAAGACAGAAAGTGGATTAGTGGTTGCCTGGGGCAAGAGAGGAGGGGATGAGTGGATTGGGGTGTGACTGCTGGTGGGCATGGTATTTCTTTTGGGGGTGATAAAAATGTTCTAAAACTAATTGTTGTGATGGTTACACAGCTCTTTGAATATACTAAAAAACACATTGAACACTTTTAGAGGGTAGATTTTATGGTATGTGAATTGCATCTCAATTAAAAAAACAATATTTTTATCCCTTTACTCTCCTAGTAATTCTGGCTTAATCAAGTAAATTAATGGGCAAGGAAAAATATTAAAATTATTTTAAAGACTCAGATGTGAGAATGTGGGAGGTAAACAAAGGATCCATAAAAAGTAATCAAAGTGCATCTATATTGATTATTAACTTTGTTGACAGCAAGAATCTCATGATCTATATTTGCACCCACTTCAGTGACTCCTATGACAATTCATTCAGTCAATACCTATAAATTTTGCATATATATATAAACATAACTGCCCTTCCTATCACCTCTATCACTGTCTCCACCCCTACCGTTCCTATCTTATCTTATTTCTCATTTATATATCATACTTGTTATTGACTTACTTGAAAGCAGGAGACAGCTTCTTTCCAATCTTTCTCTTACATAGGCTAGATTTAGCATTGTTGAATTAGTAAAGTCATATAAACGAGGTTGGATAACACTTTTAATATAGTCCACAGATACTCATCTATGTTTTGTGTCAAATTTAACAAACCAGGCAGCCTGTCCCATCTTAGGGAAGTTTAAGTTTTGCTAAGTTTTCTTTGGATGACTAGATGTGAAACATGTACAACAAAATACTAACAGCATGTTAAGGTGGCGGGACTGTGTCATTATTTTTTCTTCTCTACTTCTAAATTTTGAATCACTTATTTACTAGACACTTACCATGCCCCAGGAACTATGCTAGCCTCACTATGGGAGTGCAAATTTGAAAGTCTGCCTGTACCCACAAATTAAATGAATTATTATTTATGAAGCACTTGGAACAATGCGTAACACTTAGTAAATGCTAACTTTGTTAAACAAAAATATATAATTCATGGTCTAGTATGGAAAATAGATATGCAAAGAAATAATTATAATAGAGGCATGCATATGATGCTTGGGCAACTCAGAGGACAGATGGAAAGGTCAAAGAAGTCTTCGTGAGGATTTGGGTCTTGAAAGATGAGAAAAGTCTGAGTGAAAGCAAGGAGACTAGCTAGGAGACCAAAGTGGTCTGCAGTCATATTTGGCCGCCCAACAACATCCGAACACATCATCTATATTTTAATATTCCCTCACAGTGTCAGTCCCACTGAACCAATGAAGAATCCATAAAGACTACATTTGCCAGTCTCCCTTATAACAAGAGTACAGGCATGTGGCTTAGTTTCCACTACTAAAATGCATCTATAGGAGGTGTAGATTCAGAAGTGAACTATGTAAGGAAGCAGGCCGCAAGTAAACTACCCATTTTGCTGCCATGGGTGGCAACAGAGGTGATGTGGTTATGGAATTGGTGGCAGCAGCCGATCTTTTTCATCATGACAGTCTGACCAAGTGGTTTTGGGGTGGCAACAGCTCCTTAATCAGACTGATTTCAGTTGTGTGGTTCTAGACGTTATTCCTATAATGTTATCTGGAGCCAGTTTCTGTAACCCTTCTGATTCAAGAGCTACCTAATATCCCCTAATAATATATACACATTTTCTACTTAAACTAGTCCAAGTGGATCCTCTTACATTCAATAATTTGAACTACTGAAGTAATTCAAGTGACTAGTGATAAGATTCTGAACTGAAAGAGATGGTAGTCAGATTGGACACAAGGAATAAACCTGACAACCACGTAAATATTGTTTGAAAGCAGCATTCTCTCTTTTGGGCTAAAGTATATCTAAACCAGCTCCAACACATTTTCATGTGATTGGCTTAGCATCCATTATCCGTCTCTCTCAAATATTCTCCAGTTTGATAAATGAAGGAAGGAAGGGACTTCTACCTCCTTCATCTTGAAATGCTATACTTCTATTAATTCAGCCTCTGATTTTATTATCTTATTAGCAAGCACATCATTCAGCTGACTCATATTGTGTTTGTTTCCATCAAAACCCCTAAGTATTGCTCACATATGCTAGGCTATGTCTCTACTGTCTCAAAACATTCTGGTTAAATTACAGTCTCTGCAAATGTGGTTAGCATAAATCTGCATCCCCCAAGTAGCATCGACTCTGGGCTGCCTAACAAGATTGACTGTCTGTATCTGTATCTTCGCAGCCTGGCCAAAGAGTGCAGTAGTGCCACCCTCTGGCAATCTCTAGATAGTTTGCTCTCCTTACATTAACAGTTCTGCATTACAATGTACTCCATTCAATTTTTAATGGTATACACTGCTAAGATCATGCCATCGGAGTAGAATTATTTTGTATGGAGGTAGGCAGGACAGTAGGGGCATATGAGATTATAGACCTCAGAGGAATGTTGTCAAGTTTAAGTACGATCATACACGTGAAGCCTGGTGTAGTTAGCTAGCCTTCGGAAGTGCTAGCTAGTTATCATCGCCTCCTCAGTCGCATTTTTTTTAATCACTTTTAATCTTACCCCCTTCTGTTTTCATAGTGCAAGGTTGTTTGTGGTTTTCCTACATACACGATGCAGTTACACACTTCCCTTAACTCACACATGATGCTATTCTCTCCATCTAGAACAATGTCATCCTCACCACTCTCTCTCTCGATTAACCCTCATCCCACCTCATCCCACCAACCTCACCCAAACCCATATCTGGCTAACTCATTCTTACACTAGTTCTTTAGATTTCCCCAAAAACGCTTCACTTAGAGATGACTTTCTTCATTCTATTCTACCATATTCATTCCCGTATTGCAGCAGTTATATTGAAACTATCTGATAAGTCCCTCTCCTTTAAACTATAAGCTAACTGAGAGCAGAATTTGGGTCTTTATCTTTGTATTAACAGCAAAGAACATAGTTCCCGCAATGTACTAAGCATTTAATAAATATTTGTTGAACCAATGTGATATTTAGGACCTTTTCTCTAAATATTTTAATTTGCTTTATAGCCACGATTGTGTTTTATTCCCATAAATTTCCTGCATAGGTTAATTGGGAACACGTACCATTCATATGAACAGAAAAGACCATAATGACTCATTTTATTCTTATAGAAATAAGAAGTATACTACTAATTAGGTAGCTAATACTTCCAAATCATTAACTCCAGCTTTATAATACAATCATAAAATTAAATAGAGCAATACTCATAATTCGATATTAATTCTAAAGAATGTAACTGAATATGAAACTACTAAACACAAAGTTCTTATATTACTCAAAAAAACAAAAGCTTTTAGTATGTTTAACATTTAGTTACTAGCACTTCTACAATATATGAGAAAACAGTATTCTGTAGCTTTAAAAAAATATTGAAGTCTAAATAATTGACCATTTATATTTTAAGCCATATCTGTAAACATTAATCATTTTTTCTCCTTCCACATATGTCATGATGTAATTTTCCCATTATAGACAAATTCCTTTACTTCTTCAGCAAACATTGTATTCTTAAAGTTATCACTGAGGAGCTATATAGGAATAGTCGAAGGAGAATGTTAAAAAGTTAAACCAGCTGCCTGTTCATTCATTTATATTCTCATTCATTCGTTCTCATTCTCTCTCCTCTCTCTCTCTCCCCATAAGTCTTTAAACAGAAGCAATATAATTTTAAAAACTTTTTCATCTTCTAACACCATTTTCTAACTCTTACACTGTTTTTCTATTTTGCTTTATAAGAGGTGAATATCAACCTTTTCCATTTTTACATCTCTTCCTTCCCTATAAGAGAAAAGTAATACTTGTTCCTTCTTTATGCAAATTTGCTCTAAATTTCTTTACATTTTCTATAAATTGTTTCTGTTTCTGCAACATGTCTTGATCCCAGTTTAAAGCTGGATTTTTCCACCTATTGTCTTAAAAAATTGAATTTGGCTTCATCATCAAATGCTTGCCCTATTCCTTCTGCTTCTCAATAGGAATTATTCAAGTATTCTTTAACTGCTATGTTGAAGGGAGCTGTACTCCTGAAGAGAATAACTCAATAATATCCTAGTACCTAAAAATATGCCCTAGCATGAACAGTGATTATAGTTATGTTTGATTATTTTAAGGTTATAAATTAATGGATTCTTACAGCTTCTGTTTAATTTATTCTTTACTAAAGATAGGTTCCATAATTCCTCTAGGTTCTGTGGACAAGAAAGAATAGAACTTTTTTTTTTCTAAAATTCCAATAAAAATGTCAAGGATTTTCTACATAATTAAATAATTGTCCAATTTTACGTGTCATTAAATAACTACCCCATGTTTTCAAAAGGTCTACTTAACTTTACCTATTCAGATTATAGCCATATAACATAAAGAAGCTCAGATGGAAACCAAAGTTAAAGGAAAAAAATTGTCTCTACAAACAATATAGAGCCAAAAAGCAGGAAACACAGCATGACATGAAATGACTATTACTGAGTATGGCACAAAAACTCTTAAATTCTGCTCTCAAGTCTTGCTTGAGGGATCCAACTTTGCATACCTACATATACCTCTTTACCATCATGAGGGCAAATTAAGAAGATATATTTAGATATTATAAAACAAAAGTATTATTTTCACTTTCCCATAATCCTTAATCCTGAGTTCAACATTCAATCAGTGGTCCCTAGAGTCGAGATATTACATAAAGGATCCACTGGAATTTTTGAAATATTTATCTGTATTTGAAAAAACAAGGAGATAAGATTTAATATTTAACATAAGAAGAACATTGGAGCCCTCGCTGTATCCATAGGTCCAAATGGTACACATGAGATATCTTAAGGGGAGAGTGGGATACTCACAATGCATATTTGTTCACTGTCGATGTACTGCAACATACTGTAATCTACATGTACCTGGTTAAGTGGATTTATAGGTTATTTTACCTATTCTTAACTAAATCAACCCTCAAAAAGACAAAGTGGAAAAGTGGCTTTAAAAGTTTCCTGCAAAGACAACAGATTGAAGATAATAAGATAATACTAATAATGTAAGCACTAGGGAACAAGAAAATGCTAGACTGTTATACCTCCCACTCATAAGTCTGAGCCTTTCATCAATCATATAATATGGTAAAAGTAATGAAAATCTAAGGCTAAGAAGAAGCTGATCCCACAAGATAAAACATTATTAAGGTAACATCAAAATATGGATGGATATTGATTATCAATGAGGACTCTCACTTTATGTGCACACCGTATCATAAAATATTAGTTAATGATAGCACAAAGCCACCTCAAATTAGCAGACCATTTAAAACTCATTTAATAGCAAAAGGCAAAAAGTCTCGTGACATTGAGTAAACACTTGGTAGAAGCAGCTGAAATAATATGTGCAAAACAACATGGCAGTAAACCAGAACACATTCCTCTGTCAACAAATACTGCTAGAAGACACAGAAATCATTACTAAAAAATGGCTGAAATGAATATTAGAAAAATTACTCAGTGTAGGAGGTTTATCATATAGTTTAATGAAAATACTGCTGGTTTTTCTAAACAACTCAGCTTATATTATTTGCTAGATTGTTTCGATAACAAAATATATAATCTATTTTTCTTTGAGTTGCTAACGGAACAATCTAATAGTGAAAGCATATTATGAAAATAAATGATTTGCTTAATAAAAAGATGTTTATGAAAAAAACTCTAAGTGGGAAGTATTCCTGAGTAATGCTACCCCACATGTAAAAATCAAGCCTCTGCAAGAAAGAATTTGAAACCAAACTACACAGAGTGCTATAGAGTCATGAATGTAGCTTTTTCTTTAAAAAAAAAAAAAAAGTGGGATAGGTCAAATACAGTAGAATATTACAATATTTTAAATGAGATAGGAAGTGAACATGAAAACATGTTGTACCTTACAGAGGTATCTCTGATTATCTCAAGACAAACTATTTAAAAACTGCTGAAATTCAGAATGACCTAAGCATTTTTCATTCCCAGAAAGATAAGTGATCCCTTGACACTTTAACAACTAGTAAAAAAGTAACTGTTTAAATGAATGTCATTGGAAAAGATACATACTGACAAACTCAACTTCCAGGTGTGGCCCCTTCACCTCTGCATGACTCACTTCCTCCCTTGCTTCCTGGGATTAGATGCAATGTTTGAGCACACATGGGTAGACGAAAACAAGGATGAGGGTCTACATGTTAAGAATGAAGGAGAAATGCAAACACACGTGTCCCTGATGACATCCGTTGAAGGCCATTTTTTAAAGCCCATTTTGAATCTATTTGTTTAAAAATAGAAAAATGCAACACTCCAGATTAATTGCAAGAACAAATGACTGTCATCAAGGATGATAGAAATTTACTAGCCATGGGAAACCTTTATGATTCATAAATTGGACTGAGAAAAGTTAATACTATGATTTAATAAGTATTGTTAATGATGTTCATGTTCCACTTGGACCTCCATATCTTTGTCAGATTTATGTTTCAACTATAACATATATTAAACCAAATATCAAAATAAAATGATCTGGGAACTAAACCTTCTAATTAGTCTTTTTTTAACAACTTAAAAAATGACGCTGACATTGTTCTCATTAAGAAGTTATTAACCGTGACAGCAAAGGCTTTTTTGTGCCATTAATAAATAAAATAAATTCATTTTAAATCATTTTAAAATCTCGTTCATTTCATGCTTTTCTCATTCCTTACTCTGTATTTTATAATGTACATAGTACATATGTACATGTATATAATTTTTAAAGAAATATATTGGGGTTACTTGCTCAAA
>NW_006433946.1:5265196-5267055 GCF_000325575.1 Pteropus alecto
TGTGTGTGTGTGTGTGTATACAGTTTTTCCCTGACAGGCTAAGAAATCAAAAATTTTAGAGACTACTACACTAGTCAAAAGGCTGACAAACTTTTTCTATACAGAACCAGACAGTAAATGTTTAGACTTTGAAGGTCAAATGGGTCTTGTCACAACTGCTCAACTGTGCAATGGTGGCACAAAAGGAGTCACGGACAATATGTATACAAATGGTTGTGACTGTGTTCAACAAAACTTCATTTATGAACACTAAACTTCACATAATTTTCAAGTGCCCTGAAACAGTCATTTGCGGATTTTTTTTCAACCATTTAAAAATATAAAAACAATTCTTACCCTGCAAGCCATACAAAATAAAATTCTAGAGGCAAGGACAGTGTGTCATCTTTCTGCTCCCTGATCCTAATAAAGTATCTGGCTTTCAGTAAAGAGTTGTCAAACTTCTCCATTATGCCAAAATTTTTGTTTGTTTTTTCTTTCTCACAATTACATCTTAGGTTCTGTTCTCCTATATCGCCCCTATTAGAACATAAACTCCTTGAGGGGAGATATTTTCTTTATGGTGTTCTCTTTCTCTCCTCAGAGCTTAGAACATTGCCTAGCATATGGAAAACACTGGACTTCAATGAACTAAATCGTTCAACTTTGGGACTGCTTTAATGCCTTAAAAAATAAAGACAGAAAATTTAGAAGTGACACTGGATTACATAGTATATTCAGGTCTTCTCTGTTTCCTCCCTGAGCCCCTGACACTGGGTTAAGCACTCACGCTAGCCTGCTTCCAGCTGTTCTAGTACCGTGGAAATCATTTGTTGTCTTGCTTGTCTCCCTGACTAAACTCGGAGCTCGATGGGGGTTTGAGAGGTGTCGCATTTATCTTGGTTCCCCTAGCGTGTAGCATAGGATTTGGCATTGCACATAGCAACGACTTGTTGTGAAATGTATTCATGCCAATCAATACGAGTAGAATCTTTCAAACAGTAAAAATACTTTTGGAAAACATTTATATGTAGAAACCAAGAAGAGAGGCAGTGAATTGTGAAGGTTACCAGCTATAATTATAATAAATTTGCAAACCTAGTTCCTTTAATTCTTTAGTGTGGGACTCCTAGCCTACTACTTCCTCAGTTGTGAAACCTTTGGTGAGAATTATATTTGGTAAGGAAATTAAAAAGTGACCCAGATTTAGTTAACTTGTAGACCTATTTATTGGATGTCACTCCTCCTTTCTAAGCTTCTAGAAGTCTGTATAAGAAAATAAAAATTATTGACTTTCTAGTCAATGTCTAGTCATTTCTATAATGCTGCTGTATATTCAGTCTACTAATATGAAGTAAGCATACTAAAAATGGAAACGTAACCAATGGAAATCATGCTATCTAGACAAACTCTAAGGATCTAGTCATTTCTGAAAAGTATTGCAACGGTTTGCTATAGATTTTAAGACCTAGTTTATAATTTATTTTATGGTAATTTAAACCATTAATTAAAATTACCTATGCTGAGTACACTAAAAGGTTCTAATCCAAATTAACCAATTCCTAAAAGACTGAGTTGGGTGAGCAAGAAACCCATAATAGTAATCACCCTAAATGTAAATGGAATGAACTCACCAATAAAAAAGCACAGAGTTGCAAAATGGATCAAAAAACAAAACCCAACCATGTTCTGAATCCAGGAGACACATCTCAGCTCCAAAGACAAATATCTAATATCAGAAGAAATAGACTTCAAAATAAAAAAGGTAAAGAAACATATACTGAGGGACACTTCATAATGATAAAGGGAATCATGCACCAAGAAGACATAACACTTATTAATATCTATGTTCCCAAACAGGGATCCCCGAAAAATGTCTC
>NW_006433946.1:5271029-5273026 GCF_000325575.1 Pteropus alecto
ATGGTGCACTGCGCTTCTTCCCTCCCTCCTGATTTATTTTGTTACTTAAGGGCAGCTTCTTTCTCATAATTAACTTGGTTTCCTCCTAGAGGATGTTATTTTAATGAGACAGGGCTACAAAAAATGGTCGACAGTGGATGATTTGTCCTTGCATTATGCAGTCTGTAGAGTCATAGAATGAAAAAATATGTAACCATCTGCACTCCTCATTTGTGTGTGTGTGTGTGTGTGTGTATGAGAGAGAGAGAGAGAGAGAGAGAGAGAGAGAGAGAGAGAGAGAGAGAGAGAGAGAGAGAGAGAGAGAAACAAACAAACAAACAAACAAACCCATGATAGCAGTCAGGGGAGAACAAGTACACTTGTGCTAAGGTATAACACCTGGGGTTCAACGTTAAATAGCCTCTAAAGCGATGAAAGGCAAAAATGAGAGAACAAAATTAAAAGCTTTGGGATTATTTGAGAGTTCTAGCAGATGGAATATGAGATAATTTAGTATTTATTGCATATAACTATACTATCATTAAATTACACCAAAAATGAAAAATATATTAATATAAATTACTGAATAGAAACAAAATGTAAAACATCAAATTTGCATGTGGAATCATATATTAAACATCATCATTAATAAATTAAGTTGAAATGAAGAGTGCCTAGAAATTAATCGTAAATCATCACTAGCCTCATCTTTTGCATATAACAAAACTAATGACCTATATTAGAACACAGTCCTTATCGACATATTTATATGAATCCGAAGTCACCAGTGTAAGCTGGACTTCCCACTCAATGGATCCTGGTGCTAGCTAATAGAAATTAAATTTCAACTTGAACGTCTAAGACGTCCCTATATGTTTATTTCTTTAAGCTTAAAACAGAAATCCCCTATCCTCCACCAAAACAAAAAAACAACTGCATACAGAAGAGCAATAATACTCAAAAGGAAATGTACGTGTCCAGAAGCATTTCTCTCCTTGCTGTAATTGCATTAATTCAATTTGGATAAAAACAAGTTATCACTATTAAATATTAATAGTCCTTAAGCCTTATACTCGATGTACAAAAGCCAGTTCAGTTATTCTCAATAAGTTCAAAGGCTTGAACATGATAATAAACCATAACTTAAAATGTTGAATAGTTATTCAATTACAACATTATTAAGTTCCTTATATTTAAATTGGAAGGGAGGAGATATCTCACTGCTCCTATTTAGAGGCAATTCAAAATGCCTCCGATTAACATGAGAAAGGCTATGAATATGAACCTCATTCAAATTTGAATTTTGGGTTAAAGATGATGTATATTACTAGTATAGTTCAGTCATCACTTAAAATCACTCCCCAAAAATGTGGAAACAGTATTATTATTTTGGTATTACTACCTTTACCCACCGTGGAAGATTAGAAAGCATGGCCCTGGGCAGAGCAAGGGAATAGGAATCTTAAAGAACAATTATAATTTACCCCATGCAGGTAATTATAAAATTCATATAAAAAACAATGTTTTTTTTTTCATTCTTGAAAGTTTTAATAAAAGAACCACTTCATAATTTTCAATAATAGTAACCATACTCTAAGAACAAAATTCAGTTTTACAAACTATTGACAACACACTGCTAATAAATAGCGTGTGCTCCATAAAATAAACGATCACCTAAAGCTTCAAATTTGGAGCTTTAAATCTGTCGGCAATAGCCATTGATACCATCACTCAGAAGATCTGTCTATAATTGCTTCACTGAGTATCCTCAATATGAAAAGTGACACAGTAACACACAGAACAGATGTCAAAGTCAATGAAACATTAGTAATATCTACTAATAGTTAACTGGACTAGTTTCAGGATTTTACTTAGCTATAAAGAGTCAAGTGATTTTTAAAATGAGCTATTAGTAATTAAATAAGAGTTATAGTAATCAAATAAAAGTGAATACTTTTTAAAAATGTCCCACAGTAATTTCAGTTTTAGCCCAATATCCCCTATTATCTACATCTACA
>NW_006433946.1:5273286-5307205 GCF_000325575.1 Pteropus alecto
CTCTTAATAGATATGATCCTCAGGCAAAACAAGTGTTTCAATTATCAGAGTAAGATAGGATTACATTTGAATATCGCCTTTCATTATTCAAGCTTTCACCAAAAGTTTCACCAAAATATATCATTACCTAGAAACTGCAAATAATAAATTGTATCAGCGATTTTAAAGAAATTTATTTCTTGTCAAGCAGTTCAAAGACACAGGAGGAAAACCAAATCAATGGAGGTGGATGCATTTCAAATCGGACAGAATGATCAATTGCATCAAATGTTGCTGATAGGTCAATTAGGAGGAGAACTGAAAATTGACCATGGGATTCAGCAGCATGAAGATCTCTGGTGACGCTGATAAGTTTTGATGGAATGGTGGGATAGAAGCCTGGCTTGAGTGAGTCTAGGAGAGAAAGTGAGAAGTGAGAAATGAGAAGTAATGAATGTAAACAAAATTACTGGGAAGTGTTTTATTTCAAAGGAGAGTAAAAAGAGCAGTAGCTGGCAAGGGAGATAAGGTCAAGAAAAAGTTTTATAAAATGAGACAAGTTGTATGCTGCTGATAATGGCAGAAGGAGAGGAGAAAATTATTATAGCAGTGTCCTTGAGGAGGTGAGAAGGATAGAACTTCATAAACAAATGCAAGGATTAGAAGATAAAAAGTTCACCTATGGTGACAGGTAGCAAGACAAACTATGTGCCTGCAGATACTAAAAGTTAGGTAGATGTATGTGGTAAAAGTTCTCTTCTGATGGCTTCAATTTACTCAGTAAATTAAGCAGCAAGGTCATCAGCAGAAAAAAAAAAATATGGGTAAGAGTTTTGAGAATTGAACAGCAAAGTAAAGATGTGAAATAGTCATCTAGGAGCACAGTTGAGGGAAAAATTGCATAGGGACATAAAAAATGATCATCTGAAAAATGAGAGCCTTCTTGGAGCTTTGGAAAAAATTGTTTCAGAATCATTAATAGGGCAATAGTGGATTAGAACGGGCAAAAAGTGAAGGAAAGGAGATAAACTGTTAGGAGACAAGAACAGCTGGAGGAAACAAATGTAAGAGTCATTGCAAAAGCATAACGATGGTATTTGGCAAGCAATTAGAAGTGACTGAGAAAACCAATGGAATAAAAGATGGCACATAAGCATCAAGCTTAAGGGAACTGTGGAGTAGGGCAATGCCACTGACGAACTCAACGAACTACTTCAATACTGTAAAAATTAGCAACCAATTGGTCAGCAGATTAAAGCAGTAAGAATAATTTGAGTGAGGTTTGACTGAAGAGAAGAAATAAAAATTTTAAATGTTAAACATGTTAATAGTATCAAGGAATGTTTCTGTTTCTGTTGTTGTTATCACTGTTCGGGGTGATTAAGATAAGGCATCCAAGTGTTAAACTGAGGGGCAATTTAGGCGATTGAGAAATACTGGCAACTAAAAACAGAACAGAACTTTATTTGATAAAGGGAATGCAACAACATTTATAAAGTTATTTATACAGAAAGCTTATATATCAGGCACTATTCTAGGAATATCATCCCCTTTAATCCTAAAGATAACCATACGTGGTAGATCTTTTATACCTTTGCTACAGTTAAGGAAAATGAAGTGTAGAAAGGTTATATAATCTTTTACTGGCAGAGCCAGAAGACAAATCCAAGTGAGAATGACCCCAAAGTCCAAGATCTTAACCACTAAACAATACATACTTTGTAAAATTAGGAGCCTGGGAGAGGTAACATAGGTTATTTAGCTTCTGCAGAGAATTTCAGAGTTAAAGATTTCACACAGGTGGAATCATTCCAAAGAATGACTCAGTCCAAGGTGTACTCATGCCTATAATTAGTTAAATGTATTGATGCAGAGGTCAGAGTTTTGAAAATCAAGAAACTAAGAGCAAAAATGCATGGGGTTATCAACATAATAGTTGAAATCACCAAAATGAATAGCAAGAGAAAAGTCAAAACGATAGCCAGGTGCTATTATCATCAAGGAAGATCAGCAGATAATAGACTTCACAAGAGAAAGGGTTTTTGGAAGATGGTTCAAAGAAGATGGCATGGAAGGAGCCGCAGGAAAAAGAGGGTACAACAGTGTACCACAGGACTAGCAGGAAGGGCTAAAGAGGGTAAGATTGTCAGGCCTCCTGTCAGGGAGAAAGCCAGATGCCAGCTGTGACTAGATGGAAGGAACAAGCAAGGAAAACTTGAAAGATAAAAGGAATTGAACTTTCAACGGTATTTACTGATGGGCTATTAACTCTTCAAGGCACAGGAGAAAACTACTGGGGGTGGGGAGAGAGGTTTCATAATGGGCAGAGTAGAAGGGTCTACATTTTCAGTGATTCTTAACTTTTTATTTTGGTGTGAATGAAAGGACCTTTGAAACTCCTGTGAACACTAACTCTAGATAGTCAACCCCCCCAAAAAAATTTACAATAATAAGTTGGATAAAAATGTAAATGAATGAATCATGAGTCAAGATCTTCAGTTCTTCTCTGGTCAAACAAATCAGTGCAATATAGCCCAATGCCTCATCTCTCCTCTCTTCTACCATAAACTACTGAATTCTCAAAATCTTGTATTGTCTCATATAAGAAATAATCTAGACCATAAGCTATAAAATATATAAGCAACGTGCTAGGAAATGTTGGTTGTATGACTTACTGGGAAGAATTACACAGAACAAACTTGGAGTGTTCTGTTCATGCTACTGTTTTTATACCTTCTTCCCTCCCAATTCTATTTTATATACCCAACAAGATACCTTGCGCAGCAAAGAGAACTTAGTGCTGTTTTGCTTTATTGAAACAGGAACACAAATTAGTTAATTGAAAAACTATTTTGATATGCCAGAGACTACCAAATACTAGAGAATAAAAGACAGCCCCTGCTTTTAAGAGCTCATACTCGAAGAGATAGACAGGTAAGAATGTTTAGCTCAAAAAACAGATACTTTTGAAAATAGTTCTGCTGTATCAACAAGCTTCTGGTCTCTCTTTTCATGATATAAACATAGTCTATACAAACACACTTACTAAAAACCCAGTGCTCTTCTGGGCACATGCATTTTTAAATTAAAACAAAATTAAGGCTCTACTGTACCATCATTTTTTCAAAGAGATCCAGTACTTCCTTTTCTGACAAATTCAAAGATCGTTCATCGTATAATGGCTGAGCTGCTGGAAATTCACTCATCGCAACTTGAGAATCGATAGGATGTTGAATAAGAGGTTTTTCTTTTTTGACAGTAGATTTTCTAAAATTTGTAATTCGGTCACGCTGCAAAGAGAAAAAAAATAAGCCAAAAGAAAGAGATTGAGTATCACGAAAATGAAGAACTGAAACATCAAAACGGCACTTAGTATAATATACATCATTACTGTCTTTTTTGACAAAATGTTATTTTAAGCAGCAAGCTCCAGTTAGAGATTGTACTATTTTGAAACCCTGAAGTAGCCCTTCAGCCTCAGCAGTCTGGGGGGTGAAAAGTACTCTTCAAAAGTAAAACTTAATCCCTTGTCATTTGTTTTGCACAGGAAGCAAGTGGAAAAAGTCCTGCATCCAAGTCATGTGGTTGTTTCAGGGAGAATGTATCTCTGTTGGAACTATGAGAAAAAGAGAAAGAAAATAAAAGAGCTTCCAATATTCACTTCTAAGGGGAATTATAGTAATGTTTCTCTTCTTCAAAGTGCCAAAAATTGTGACAAGTATCTGAATACTTTGTCAGTGTAGCATTAGAGTATAATGATTAAGAGCACAGATTCTGAAGCCAGGCTACCTGGGTTTGAATCTGCCATTTACTAGCTGAGTAACTTGTGCAAATCAGTTGGTCTCTCTCTGAACTTCTTCACTTCTAAAATAGGGATAATGACTTAATACTAATGATATTACCTATACCATAGGGTGATTGTGAGATTAAAATATGTTGATGTGCTTAATGCACTTAGCTTCTATTTATTATTGTTGTTGTTACTAATATTATTAGTTCCCCTATCTCTGTCTTCCTTAAAAGATGGGACCAAGAAGCATCACCTTTTCCATTTACAGAAAACACAACATAAACAGAAATATCTTAATCCTACAAATACTATTAGGAAGAACTTGCTATTTAATGGATATTGACTCAGAACCACTGATACCATGTACAATCTCTAATGATTAGCTTGCTATTTCACATAAAGTACATTAACTCCAGTTGCATGTAAACAGGCCATTCTGTTTTAAACCACAGAACTTAGACATCAAAAATTAGTAATGACCATAAAACTGAATGCAACTCAGTTTTATTCTGGTTTCTGTTAGGAAACACATGCATACATACTGTTAGCTCAAGTTAAACCAGCAGACATATATTAGATGCGAGGACAGCACATCTTCACTGCCTGTTGCCGAGTCCTTATAAATGACTTCAACAATACAAAAAGCATCATAGAAGTTATTACCATAACTTATGTAAATTTCTGTTGACCCCCATTAAAAAAATACTTTTCATTTTGATTCAAAGAACACTTTTTTTTATTAAAAGGTGTACTTTGAAAGAAATACGAGCAGTTTTAGGCAGCTTATTTAGGATTACAAAATTGATTTTAGTACAGGGATGCTTACAAAAATATTATGAGTATATAAATCATATATAATCATATAGAGTGGGAAGAAACCTGAAAAATCATCTAGATCGACTCTCTTGTTTCACAAAAAAAAAGTCGCTAAATGCATAAGTCCCTGGTTCCTTTCCCAGTGTTCACGTTAAGATTCATTTCTTTGAATCACCTTGAATTTTCAGATTTTCTTTTAACTCCGAGGAAAATCAAGTTGGTTTAGATACATAGTATATCTTCAAACAACTGAAGAAAAAATATTAAGTAATCCCAAATAAGCTGAGTATATATCCAACAGTCAAATTTCACTAAAAGATATGGTGGACATGAAAGCATTTAAATATGCAATCAATCATGAAATCAACATATCTGTTTCTGTCCCCTCATATCACTTCATATTTACTTTTGCAGTGCTAGTTTTGTTTTTTTGTTTTTTACTGAGTAGCATTATTTACATATATATTTGATCTTTCACCATGCCCTTCATTTCTATCTAGAAAACTGGCTTTTGCTTTCAGCTGTATCTCAACAAACAGATGAATTTAAGCCATATACTTTCACATTCTTAAATCATTAACAATATTTTGCATTATTTGTAGATAGGTAGCTTCACCAAGTAAAAAACTGGTGAAGCTATCTATCTTAAAATACCATTTTCTTTAAGTTTAGCTACAAAAGGGCACATTTAAATGTTAAAGCCCACAAGTTTTAGTAAGTTTTACTATAAGATTCAGCTTAAAAATATTTAAGAATTTTAAATATCTGACTAACATAATAAACTTAACTTTCTATTTTAATTTCTTCCAATATTAATATTTAACATATTCATACTCAATTTACTTGGCTATCAAAAAAGGAAACATCTGTGTTTTCCAGACTTAAATTGATATAGAGATTTAAAAAACTGGTTAAGGTATACATTCAGATGATATCAAAATTTTGTTGAGAGTTCATACAATTGTTTATATTAACATTAAAAAAAGTCACTCTTGATAATTCTTCCAACCTACTGTGCTTTGTAAACATCTAAACATTTTATATCTTACATATATCAATGCTTTAATGTCCACTCACTTTAATAAAAAGGCAACATGCATAAGTAATATAACATGCTACTAAGACACCTTACCACATCATCTGCCAAAGTTTTTATTTGAATGTTCTATTAAAACCAAAAGAAAAAAAAAACCTGTCAATAAGAGAAATTCATAGATACAAGAAAATATCTGAATGACTCTCGCTTTTTAGTTTCTCAACTATCGCTAGTTTAAAAGAATTACAAAGTTTAATATATAAATGAGTACATTTTTTACAAAAGGAAAAAATACTTTTTAAGGATCAAAAATGAAGGTGGGGGGTATTTGTTTTTAAAGATGACACCTATGGTCTCAAAGTCGCATTTGAATAAGACTTCTTGACCACAGTACTTAAACATGACAAAAGATATAGCAAAGCCATAAGCCCTTTCAAGTTTTTTTTTTCAGTTTTAGAATGAATAATCATGTTTTTACAATGCATAATTTTTTAAAATTATATGAATAGGAAAAATGTCACATTTAATAGTAATGAAATATAATAAAGCAGCTCAGTCTAGAACTCAGTTACATCTGATGGATGCTTAAAGGACACCTTTATAAATATTCTGGGTAAAACTGAACTTACTGATTCTGTTAACATATGCCTATTTCTCAAAAACTCCAATGCATTTTTTTTTTGCATATGGTTTTCTACTTCTAATGCTGAGAATCATTGGAACTGGTGCATTCTAGTTAATAAAATAGAGTGGTTAACAAAAACTACCACATAACATATATGGGCACCATTATTTGAAGAATTAAAATAAAGCAATACTAAAGTAAGTAAAGTAATTAATAATTTAATAATCTTTCGTGATTCAGAAGATATTTTCGAGATCTTACAATAACATACAATGAGCATGAAGGGTAGTTATTATTATATTATAAATATGTTGAAGTGTCAACTAAGACATGATTAGGGAAGAACCTGTTTTGTTTAAATTCCTGTTAGGAATTGAAATTAACTATTCTACTATATCCTGTACACTTATTACCTACAATATAAGCTGAATAATGTGCATCAACTTGGTCTTGTATGCTCAAATACCATTTTACTAAAAAAATATGGTCTCACAGGTGGCGAGAATTCCACTGAGTTTTAAGTAAGTGAGAATTATTGGTCTCAGGATCTCAAGAAATTGTCTTCAAATACCACCAACCAAATGCTGTTAAAGATCATCCTTACCTGGATCAGCTGGGACAAATATACTATTATGTGTACAGTTCATTGTCTACTATTAACCCAATGATTCCCTCAGGGATCTACACTTCTACCATCTTTGTACTATGTCTTCATCACATCCTATGACATAGACCCCAATCAATCTTTACTGCCTAGGCAAAATAAAAGAAGGGGGATGATCTATATCAGAACTGAAGCCATTTTAAGAGAGATCAATTCACCCTACGATTATCTCCAGCTGATATTTTCTCTAATTTTCCTAGTGGGTTACAGAAAACTTTTATGCACAATGACAAGCTTCATGATCTCCTGTAATGAAAAACTGAGTGAGAAATGTCAGAGCCTCAAAAGTGCCTCAACTACCCTGCTACCATCCGGATGTGTACCTGAACCAAATGATTAGATAGATTATATAGTTCTTCAGCAACTCCTGATTTTTTTTCTTCCATCTTCTGGGGGTTATAAAATCAAGATTGGAAACACATCTATATCTTCAAAGTGAGAATGTAAATTAAGGGAAAATATAATTTGATTTGGTCAAATTTTCTAAGTTAAGGTACACATATGTCTGGAATGCTTTAAATCTATATCTCAGTTGTCTATATGTTGACAGTGGGGGACAGTAAAAAGAAAAAAAAAAGTATTACTAGCAATATCTCCACCTTGTCTTACAGGAAGAGACTTGAATATTTTTCTCTTTGTAAAATTAACATTTCTGTCTATATTCTATCACATGTTATGGAGTTAGAGACTATTAAAGCTGGATGGAATTTGAGATCATCTGGTCAAAACCCTCATTTTACAAATGATGAAACTGAAGCTTGAAGAGTGCGACTTGCCCAGGGACAACAGATCTGGTTACTACTAGACACTAATTCCTAGTCAACATACAACCTTTTCAGTGAGTATAGTCAAGCTCTAGGATATTAGGATTGAATTACTGAATTAAAACATTTCATGGTAATCTCAAATTCATAGACACCATCTTAGGTAACTGCCTTTTGCCATTACCCTGGGGGTCAAGCATCATTCCAAAGAGCATTACCCTGGCAACCACAGTCTTTCCTCAATACATTTTACATGTCATCCACCGAACTCACTTTGACCAATATGCTCTATGTTCATCAAGTGGCTAATTAATTTGATATTTTCCATATACAAACTATATGCAAATTTAGATTATTCAGTCTTCCACAATTCTTAAATTTTATCTTCCTAATCATTCTTTAACACTGCCAAAATTCTACGAGTCAGACAATTTCCAGGTAGGTGGCAAGAGGTTAAAAAAAAAAAAAAAGATAAATTAATAACCCAGTAGAAACACTACATGAACACAAAGTGAGCAAAATGTGGTCTCAGAGGGTCAGGACAGACTTTTAAAAAGGGAGGATAACATTTATTTTACTGGTACTATCTGCATTCCACTGATCCAGGCTTAAGACTTCTGTGTCACCTTGGTCTCCTCCCCCACGTTCCACAGCCTCCTAATCATTACCGTTGCTTCCATTCTCTCATTACCAAAATCATCTTCTTAAAGCAAAGATTGGGTTCAAGCCACCATCGCCTCTTACCTAGATTTCTGGAAAAACCTCCTAACCTGTCTCCCTGCTTCCACCTTTACTCTCCTACAGTTAATTTTGAACACGACAAAGTAATACTGTTAAAATTAGATCATGTCGCTCTGCTCAAAACTTTCCAATGGCTCCCTATATTCACTCCAAGTGAAAGCCAAAATCCTTACAATGGCCTACAAGACCCTTTTGATCTGCACATTCTCTGTATCTCTCTGACCTGTCTTCTACTACTGTCCCTTTCATTCAGTCAGCTCCAGTCACAACGACCACTTCGTGGTTCCTCAATAAGGCAATAAGCCACAAGCACCGGCTCTTCTCTTCCTGGAAGGCTCTTTTCCATTATCCATAAGACTTACTCCATCAACCCCCTTTTGAGTTTTTGCTCAGTGAAGCCTACTCTGGCCATTCTATTTAAACAGAAACACACAACTCCTCTGTACGCTCCTGGCACTCCTGGCCTGCCGTACTGTATTCTACTTTTCCTTGTTTCAATAGGACTTATATTTTAATATAGTCTATGCATTATTATTTTTTGTCTGTTTCACCCACTAAAAATGTGATTTTCATGAGAACAGGGTTATTCACCTGTTTGGTTCAGGGATGTACCCTTAATGCCTTAGAGCAGTGCTTGGCACAGGCACACAGAAGCCCAATAAAACTTATAAATGACTATCACATGCCCATTCACATTCAACGGCTCCTCATGACCTACAGAATAAAGAACATCATCCTTAATATGGCATTCAAAGTCCTGTATTAATCAGCTCTAGGGTACCTTCTACTTCTTTCCTTCCCTCATGATCCATATGCTATAGAAAACAAAAATAGAAATTCTATTCCCAAATATATGCCCCAGTGGGTCCTGTTTTTGTACCCACTGTTCCCTCTACCTGAAGTACCATCTAGCTAGATACATTTCTATTTCTAAAGCTATCCCTGAGTTTAATGTTTGGTTATTGAGAAACCAAATGTTGAAAATACTGAAGAAGGATTATACTTTGTTTAGTGTTTTCTTAAAGATTTTTTTTTTCCTAACAGGTATCTTCAAGAATGATAGAGCATCCTCAGGCACATAGGAAATTATATTCATGTACAAAAATTATTGCAATTACTTATGATAAAGAACCATAAAAAAAAAACACTCTGCTCACCCATGATTTCTTGATTTATAAGCTTCCTTCACCTACAGAGTGTATATCTTATATAACTATGCACATTTGACTAATATGAATATTTTCTCATAGGTTTCCCTCACGTAAAAAAATCTACTTTCATAAATATCTGCTTGATACCATTATTTAGAAATCTTCTTTATAACTGTCCAGAAAAGAATAAACAAATGTCTATTGAAAAAGAAAATCTTTAAGCAGATATGAAGAGTTTTGTATCTCAGAAGGGGTGACTTTTGGCCACTGGACATGAAAAATACATTGAAATTATTGTGTAAGTTACAATTAATTTATCTGCGCAATAGAAAATAATTTTTTTCTTCCCCACGATTGTCTTTCTATATTAGTAAAAAAAAGAAAGGTACAAAAGGAGTTGAGAACAATAACAAAAACCAATACCAAAAAGAAAGAGTTCTGACAAGAGTAAGTCACAGTCAATTTTACACAAACTGACTTTTAAAACATATATTTTTACATGATTGTATTACAATACAATCTCAGTAATGATAATGTTCTACAGGGACAAGCACTCGAATTTTATCTGAACATCATTTATACAGGTGCACACATCTCTTTCACACCCATGCATGCAGACACGGATTTTACTCCTGTGTACAAACTATAGAGCTACTATGCAGTTAAAAAAAATGACCAAAAAAACTTCATTAGAGTCACAGCCCTGAATTAAAAGCACTCATTAAAGTCATTTTAGTATGTTTTTATTGTGCAAATCTAACGATAATGGTCATTAGGATAAGGACATATTGCACCAGTAAATATAGTGACCATATATTTCATTAAAATCAACTCTGGAACAGCAATAAGCTTGTGCATTAGTCAGGCAATCAGAGTTTAGTAAACTTCATTTATGATCAGTTATATTAAATATAACTTAGAACAGTATTATATGAGGATTGCATAATTATAAAAGTATCATTCTAGAGTCTTAACCTCTTAAGAATAAGAGAAATGGCTGATTACTTATAAACTCTAATGCTGAAGTTCTGATTGAAATGCAAGAGTCATTATTGCAAGAAAATTAAGTTTTGATTTTCTCAATCGGGGGAAATTAACAAAAACAGCAAAATGTAAAGATTCAACTCTCTATGGATAATGTTACATAGTAATACAATGTTTTATAAACATCTTTTAATTATTCTAGTACCACAGAAATTGGACAACTAAATTGTATATAATTCAAAAGTCTTAGGACCAACTCAAAAACTTAGTCACATTATTTGACTATTCTCTTTTAGAGAAAATAAGTTGGCCATCATAATAAAGATGAAGAGTCAATTATTTACCCAGCTTTAAGTTTCTTGCTCTCTAAGAAGGGTAGGGCAACATGACACAGAAAATCATGTTCAATTCAATTGAACAAATATTTGAGCATCTACTATGCACCTGTTCAGTGCTGGGCATTAAGAATACAATCATAAACAAAATAAGCATGAGCTCTTCCTTTATGGAAGTTTAGTTAAACATGAGATGAATGTAAGAACAATCACAACAGAGAAATTCTGAGAGCTCTGATATGGTAGTACTCTAATATAATCTCCATATACTTTGCACATTAGAGGGGCTCTTAAGTAAGGCCAGCCACATAAACCGCTGATCCAGGGTTTGAAATCTCTAGACAATATCCCTGCCCAATACATATTCAAATCAGCAGCAGTAGCAGAAGGAAGTAGTTACTCTTCATTGGCCTGCCTCCCAATTTTACAGATCCTGTACTTACTCTAAACTTCATAAATCAGTAAAACCCATCAAGACAATTCAAAGCCATTTAATCACCTGGTAACCAAGCTGAACATTCTGTTTAGGCATTTGAATACTTTATTACAAATATTTTTTTTTAGTTGAGTACCTGTCAGTTATATGTAGTTCACTAAATACATACATACATACGTGTGTGTGTGTGTGTGTGTGTGTGTGTGTGTGTGGAGAGAGAGAGAGATTTTTAGAAATGAGATCAATGTAGAGGTTTGATTCTAAGAAGACAGAAGGAAAGCAAATTTTGGCTTTCAAAATCGTTGCATTATTATTGCCTGTATTTAAAATACTCCAAAACATTCTTTCATCTCCTTTCTAACAGTAAAGGTCATCTTTAGACACCCACACATACTCTTAGGCACTGTAGTCTTCCATCACCACAGATGAAAGAAAACAGATCAGATCAACTGGCAGTGTGCTAGGCACTGGGATTTAAAGAGACATGGCCTTGCCCTCAAAGAGCAAAAGCCTAATAGTCAAAAAGATGAGGTTACAGGCATTAAGCTCCTATTCTCCACCTTGCTATGTTGTTGTTAGCATCTCAAACTATTCGTTTCATTATTGTAATAGAGCAATACTTTTATATTTTTATAACCATAAGGATACCATCTCAGAAGTACTATCAAATCAAAAGCCTCAAATTTTAATCCACCAGAGTTCATGGCTTTTACAAATCAAAATTCTTTCTACCATTTTTTATGACATGAAATAATTCCAAAAATAAACAAAAGAAAAATTCCTTTTGGGATTTTTCTCTTCAAGATGCTCTTTTGATTTATAACGAACAAAATGTACATGTAGCAGAAATCAAATATGACATCACAGTATAGGGCTTCAGTTTTCTTCATGAAGCAAAAGATCATGTCACTACACTGGATAAATTTTATAAATCTGTCATAACAATATTTGCTCAACCTTGATTTGTCTTGACATGAACTTCAATCTTTAACTTCCAAGAAAGGTGACTATGCGAATCCAGCAGTCTCCTGTGTAACATGTTGCTCAGTTTCAGGGCTAAGGGCAAAGTGTTCAAGAAACATACGTTTGCCGCTTGGGTCTTGAAAAAAATTTCACACTAATAAATTGGAGGAAGTCACTTAGTACCTGAAATAATCTGAAACAACGGCAGAAATCATCCAGGTTTTTAAGAGT
This sequence comes from Pteropus alecto, assembly GCF_000325575.1. Taxonomy (NCBI): domain Eukaryota; kingdom Metazoa; phylum Chordata; class Mammalia; order Chiroptera; family Pteropodidae; genus Pteropus; species Pteropus alecto. The sequence continues at coordinate 5,285,802 of NW_006433946.1, forward strand.
AGTAACTTCTTCTACAGGTATAGAAATCATGTTTATTTGTTTTGTCCTAAACAATTTCAAATGGGAAAATTGTTTGGACATGAAAGTTCTTCTTAGTCTATGAATAAAAAGCAATAAGAATGAAAGGAAAGCTAACTTTACATAAATATAAATGTTTCGAATCCCAGCACAGTACCTTGTACATAATACTCTTAGATCAATGAGTTAGCCAAAATGCTCAATATTTAATAAATAAATTCGTACCTTCTCGGTTAAAAAAAAAAAAGACAAATGTCTCAACCAAACATTAATATGTTTCAGTACTCATCATATGCCCAGCACTTTATGGCACACAGAAGTTTAAGACAGGATTCTGCCCTTAAGGAATCTGCACTATAACCGGGGAGTGACAACTAACCACAGAAAAATAGATAATGCTAAACTATGAGATTCTGAGGTATGTAGTTCCTCCTCCTCCCCAGGACTATCATATGTCCTTTCTTATTACCTTAATAGCATTAATCACTATCTGAAATTATCTTGTTCACTTATTCACTTGTCTGTGCTATGCTTTCAAGAAAACAAGTTCCCTAACAGCAGAGACTTTAATTTCTCTGGCTTATTATTCACTTTTGGATCTCTAACACTTAGAACAGTAGCAGGTACATAATACCAGCGCAAATATTGGTTGAATAAATTAAGTATCAGAGAAGAAACAGATAGATATAATTTCATTAAACTATAAAGAATTGTACTCTAATTGTTGGGTAGGATTTGAATAGCCAAAAAGAGAGAAAGAGAAGAAAGTCAGACAGAAGGAGCAGCATTCACATTTTATTTTAGGGAAGTAGCATTTTACTTTTGTGAAACAAAGGGTTCAAGTTGAAGGATATTAAATTTTGAATATATAGGTTGGGGACAGAGTAGAGACAGTCTTGAAAACCACAAGGGGTAGTCTAGACTAAGTCTGACAACCACTGAGAATCCTTATGATTTCCTGATTCAGAGACAGATATGGAGAAGGTGGTATTTTCAAAAGATGACTTCAGGTGGTACAGGTCCACAATCTCTTACCTGAGACCCTTGAAGCCAGATGTATTTTAGAATTCAGAGTGTTCCATATTTTAGAAAAAAATATGGTATGTGTACTATATGTTACAAAATATACCCAGCAGAGTCTGCGGTAGCACCCTAAATCAAATGTACTCAGGTTAGTAGTGAAACATGAATATTCTACAAAAAAAAAAGGATAAAGACTAAATACAGCCTCAGGTCAAGTTTTGTGGCCAAATGATAAAATTCTGTATTCAGAGCTTTCAGATTTTTGAATGTCAGAAAAGGGTTGTAGGCTGTAATGTTCAGGATAGACTGGAAAAGTAATCAAAGGCTTAAAAGGCAGCTTGTAGAGATCAGCAAGTTTGATCTATTCTACCTAAATACTAGCTACCATTTCCTGAGCATTTATTATGTGCAAGCACTATGCTAAGAGCTTTACATGCATTGCCTCAGTTAAATCCACAAAGCATTCCTATGATATAGGAATTGACTGTCCTATCTTATAGGTCAGGAAATCAAGGTTTGTAGTCATTAACTCATTGGCCTAAAGTCACAAATAAATTGCACAGTTGGGAATAGAATTTCAAATGGGATTAGCATTTAAATCTGAGTAGAATCCAAGTTCTAAAACCTGTCTACATTCTGAACTCTGTCTGCCAGAGTCTTCATCAGTATAACAATAATGGTTAGAACTCAAGTTCTTTTTTCAGTCTTGGTCTTTCCATAAACTTTGCTTTGTACTAAAACTTTCCTCTGATTAGAGCAATCACCCCACACACCCCCGCCCCCTTCTTCAACCACCATCTCCTATTCATTCTTTCTGGTCTTAGCGGAGGTTATAGTTGGTCCCGTTATAATCTCCCACGGTTCTCAACTTCTTTTGTAACACATTCCAATTATCAAATTACAATTCTCTATCAATGCCTGTCTTCCTTGCTATAATGTAAATTTGATGTAGTAAAGGTTAGGTCTACCTTAGTCCCCACTGTGCCCTCGGTATTTTGCACTGTTTCTAGCATTCAAAGCTGTCATGACAGCCTGAATTGAAGAGGGGGAGAGAAGAGAGAGACAGAGAGATCCAGTTGTGAGCTGACAAGCACTTAGACTAGGACAGTAGCAATAGGAATAAAGAAGACAGTTACTATATAATTGTGTTTAAAATTACACTTGCTATGGAAGAAATGTACCTAGACATATGATTGTTGTTTGTATTAAATAGAGTAACTTAATATCTGTTGTTGTGATTACTATCTTTATAGCACACAAATAACCTCTTAATGGCTATGATTATCACTCTGGAGATACATCACCTCACAATGACTCGCCATGTATCTACTTCAAGTAGCTTTTATAAATAACCACATCATTTAGTTTTCTGATGTAGCTGCAAAATTAATCTGACAAAACAAAATGACTCACTCCTTTCAAGATTTAAGAGTATAAATCGCCTAAAACTGAAAATTATACCTGAGTTTCGAATAACGTGTTATTATAATATACTTTTGGTAGGAAAAGATGCATAAATCAACCAATGATTTAAGTTAATTTCACCATTAGTACTTTTAACTGATAGTCTTGGATCTGCAAATAATTCCTAATTCAGGAACAGATTGTGGTCTAAAAGTTCATCTGTATGGCAAGTCCTTTAGCTCCTGGAATACATGTTTCCAAAGGTGCAACAAATAAAAATGGATTCCAGAGTGAAAGTAGATCATCCTTTCCCCATGGAAAACAGAAACTGCTTGTTTGGACTCATACAAAGGGGACATTGAAAATAACTATTAGAACAAATCTTTAACACTTAAAAACTTAAGCAAGACATGAGTATAGGGTAGGCAAAAAGGATGTAAATTTATGGAAATCTTAAAAAGGACCTTTAAAAGAATATAGGATTAACAAAAAAAAATATATTAAATTTTGTAACCTTCATTTTTCCCCCACTGCCTTCGGATTCTATAATGAGTAATGATAACTCCGCTTAAAGCTTTTGTCTCATAGTGTTCCTAAGTTGTTCTTTACTTAGCTTTAATCTAGATAAGGGATTCCATCTAAACATAGTGACAAATTCTGTCAAAGTAAAATAAAGACCACATTGTAGAAACATTTCATTTATTTCACAGTGTTTTACAAACACTATCATAACAAATTAACAGGTAGTTTTAAATTTTTGACATTTTTTATGATTTCAGGCAAAGTGACAATTTTATTAGTGTTTATTCTAATAGAACTCAAATTTCTTCTACTCTAACACTGTATTTTCCACAATGGACTCTTCATGTATTTAACTGAGAGGGAGGAAGAACTACAAATAAGTCACCAAATATACTTAGCCCTTGAGGCCTTGTATGCAGTGTGTAATCACTATACCAGTTACAATATTAAAGAAACAATTACTATACGTCCCTTTGCCTGAAAAATTACAGGCAACTAACATAACGATCCTTACATATGTACAGGTCAAAACAAGTGATTCAAACTTTTTACTTTTTTTTTTTTTTTAAAGCCTACAGCACCCGGTATTCCTGGGTGGTCTCCCATCCAAGTACTAAAACCAGGCCCGACCTTGCTTAGCTTCAGAGATCAGACGAGATCAGGTATGTTCAGGGTGGCATGGCCGTAGACTCTACTTTTTTAATATTGTAAAATCACAGATATTTTTCAGTCAAAAGATTTTGATGTAGAAAACACGTTTTTTTTTTCCCCCTTTCCACTAAGACTTTAAGATAATAGCAGTATCTCCTATACATCAATATATAGACCACATTTTGCATAAAGCCAAAAAATATGAAGGGCTAGTAACCTCTTCTGCAATTCTTTGACTTTGCAGATGCCAACAAAAGCTCATGACCAACAAAGTTAAGTCCTTCCATGGGGATTCCTAAAAACCCATGAGGGACACATACATATCTCTGCACATCTTAAACTTGCCAGTAACACTCAAATTATGTACGAGAGGTATTCTTTGATAAAAGAAGTCTAAGTTATGCAGACTAAATTTGAGAAGTTCTGAACTTATTTTAATATTAGCTTTTTTCAAATTTCTATTTTCTTCACTGCTGAGTAATTTGGTTTTATAGCAGTTTAGCCAATTAATGATTAGAAAGTTTGAAAAAACGTTACTATGCAATTGAAAGATTTATAATCAGTAGATCACTGAAATACAAATATAAATAAATGTGCTTAAAGGTTTATAGAATTTCTCTTACTCTGCTGTCATGAGTTCTAGCCCACAAATTAATGAGCCAACACCAGAATCATAGACAGGTGTTTTTTGTTTTTGTTTTTTTTTTTACAATATTCCTAAATTGAGTTTTATTCAAGTACCTCTCTATTTGCTGATAATATTATACTTATTTTAAGCGAAATTACCTATTTAATGGCCATAATCAATACTATTGAAGTTTTCAATGCACGTAGAACCTTTATAGCCCTGATCAACACACATACTCGGTTCTCTTACTATATTTTGCTACACAACATTCTCAATGATGGTTGAATTCTCAAATCAGCTTACAAATTCTTATTTAATTTATAATACACCTTCAGATTAGCACTAGTAATCGTTTTCCACTTGCATCCTCCTTTGACACACTTTCTGTAGAAAATAAACACTCTAATTCAGGGTGTCAAAAACCTGGTATTTTCCTTTCAGCACGTAGGGCTGGCTACACTAGGTACATAAGGACACAGAAGAGAAACAACTGGGCACATATTTCAGTATAAGTGTTCAAAGAGCTCCTGGGATGTCTTAACTGGAAAACAGAGAGCAATTTACAAACCCTTCCATAAAAAAAAAAAAATTGTCCTGGGATCTAAATTTCTTCATTAAGACTGCCTCTAGAGTACTTATGGTGAATTTGTTCAAGAGCTTAAACACAAGCTTAATCTACCAACTTGAGAAGTCTCTCCATTTTCAGATATCTATTGAGTTCTGAATATCTCCAGTTTCACAAACTATACACAGGCACCTTTCAAGTTTTTAAATAGTGACTATTTTAGTAATGTACTAGAATGACCTCTTCCCTCTCTAGTTATACCATAATAAAATATGCTACAAGGGGCATTTTCTTTCACATGAAATGCAGAAATGAAACTTTATGTAGGCCCAAAGCTACAGTGACTAAATATGAAAATGTAACTGACGGGGTGGCAAAATTTTAAAACTCAAGAAGTAATGAAGCATGGTGTCAATCACCAGTAGCCAACAAGGCTGAATGCTTTCCTCAGCTAGAGTGTGCTTTAAAAAAACCCAAACACCACAAAAGTGGTATTATTTTGTTCCCAGAAAGTATTTCTTGATGTCCCTCCCAGCGTCTTAGTTCAAACCTTGATTACACCATTTATCATAGCATATAATTCCCCGCTAGAGAGTACGAATTTCCTGAGGTAGGGATTGGGTCTTAAATAGTTTTGGATATGGTTATAAATGGGTAAAAGATGGCCTTTGTATATTAGCCCTATGTTGTTTACTTCTTTGTAACAGCTTAGGCCCATTAAAAGCCCACAGATGCCAAACTCAAATTTTTACGCATCCAATGGTTTTAAATATAGCCCAAGTAAGCATATTCTCAGCCATTTAGAGCCAGCCTTGTTTACATACAAGGTGAAACTGCACCCAACATCTGCCAGCCAAAGATAAAATAAACCCAACAGCTCTAAAAAGACCCCAACCGCCACTGTCCTTTCAAGCCCTCTGACCCAAAGACTCTCCACTGTGCTGCTGAGTGACATCATCTAGACACATATCCTCCCTCTCTGATCCTCTTCATCTCCAGGAGTTCCCTTGCCCTCCTCCCCTTCTGGGTAGTAGCCCCCTGCTATTGTCTCCAGAAGGTCTCAGGCTATGAGAGGCTTCCCATACACACAAATCTGCCAAAGTATCACTCAAATAAAGCTTGTTGCATGCTATTGTCATCTCATAGTCATATCTTTTCCCCTTAATCAGCCCCCAAATCCTTCAAACTCACTATACGATACCTTGCCAATGGCCTTTGGAGCAGCTACACATTTATTGAATGAATTACTAGAAGCTATTAATTTCTCACTTTAAAAAGGATCTTTCTCATGTTCGAGAATAGTCCGTCCCACCACCGAAGCAGTCTATCACATAAGGAACCTGCGGGACAGAACATTGATGGGCACAAAGTTGAAATGGTAAGAAAGAAGAGATAGATAGCCATAATATGAATGCCAACAACAAAAGTATAATTACAATGATCATTTATTGAAAGTTAACTATGTTCCAAGTACCATACTAAGCATTTTACATATTTTTTAAGACTTAATTTATGCAGCAACTCTTGAAGTACTTTCTATTATTTATCCCCATTTTAGAGGTGGGGAACCTGAGGCTCATAGATATAATATTAACTTAGTCATGGCTCATAGCTGTTAAAAAATGGAAACAAGATAATCCAGGTTTGTTATTCTCCAAAGTCTATGCTCTTAAACATTCCATATCAAATAAGTAAGAGTAACCAAGAAGTTAATGACAGCTTTAAAAGAAACAGCAGCCAAAGAAAAAAAACAGGACTGACAGAGAGCATATAATAGATATTCCGGGATACCACAGCTAATTCAGCTCAAGGGCAAGGGGTTGGAGTTAGGAAGTTAAGTAATAAAAGAAAACAATACAGAATTTTAAAACCAAGAAAATAAATCTACAGAGAAAAATCTAGATTAGCAAAGAAATAACATCAACTTTAAAGAGTGAAATTAACAGTTAACCTTCAAAACATAGTCATAACATTTACCTAAACATATTATAAGAAATACCTGTACTCTCTCTGGTTTTCACTGACCATCCAGACTAGCTGATTAGGTTTACCCATATCTCTATCTATGCGGTGGATAAAAAGTGTGCTGGGTGGGGGGATCTTTCAAGAAGGAATTATTACACATACATACCTCTTGGACCTAAATATTCAGAGACCATAAGGGTTTGCTTAGAAAGTAACCTCCCATCACCCACCTTACCCTAGTTGACTGGTTGCTTATTAGGCAGGAGAATAAAATAACAACAAATAGGAGGTTTATTTTAAAAATCAATGTTTAAATACATTTGAACTATAAAACTGAATCTGAATTTTTCAAAAACACAAATTAGAAATCAAAGAAAGGAATGTCTGGGTCTCTTTTTCCTCTTCTGGGATATAGGGCTTCAAATTCTATCTCCTAATCAAACTGCCACAATTCATAGAGCAACATTTACATCCTGAGCTTATTGCTGCTCCAGCTAGACAGCAACAAGTCCAAGAAATACAATGGAGGGAGAGACAGAGGGAGAAAAGTGAAAAGAGGATGAGGGAGGGAGGGAAAGGGACAAGAAGAGGGAGGAAATAAATGAATGAATGAGAATCTCTTAAGCTGACAAATTACAGAGGTGAATACCTAATAAGGAATAGTGTTAATTATTTGTATACTAAAAAGAAAGAAAAAAGAAAAGCTAGAACATCACTACTACTACTATTAGTACTACTAATTAAGATTCACTAAGCACTGTTCTTCTGCTTTGGTTTAATTAATTAATCCTACAACACACCTGTAATGTAGGTATTATTATTTCCATTTTACTGATTAGAAAACAGAGGCACACAGAGGTCAAACAAAACCATTTTATAGCATTTTCTGACCTGTATCCAGCATCATCATGCTGGCTAATATAACTTCACAAAGTACCTAGTAAACATAGGACTGTGGTATGGTGTGATCCACTGTGGTACAGGCGGAGGCATCTTAACATATTCAATAGTTCCCTTTGTTTTAAACCAAGGGAAGATTTTAACCTGACATCTTAGATCATGTACATAGTTTACTTTCAGAATTTGAGCAAGCTCTATAAAGCACAAAGGTCATGTGCCTCCCAGATCATCCACATGAACTTAGCTTGTATGACTTAGCTTGTGTATAAAAGCTATTTTTTTTTCTGACACCAATAACACACAGACCTTTGATGGCATTCATTAGTCAGCACTTGACCGACCAACTGTAAAATATAAAATAGTAGGAAACAAAATGCACTCTCACAAGTGCAATGGAACATTTTCTTATGGTATTTGCATTTTAAAAATACAGAAGAAAAATGCCATGAAATAAATGTTAATGATCTCTATAAGATGAATTCTCAATTTCGATTTGCATTAAAAACGTTTATTCTCCTTATTTAAATTACATGGGAAAAATGAGATACTCCCATCCTACATAATAAATCCTACAACAAAGATTAAAAACCTTCCCAGTTTCTGCTTTCATCTACCTAAGTTTAGCTCCAGCAACATATAAAAGTGAGTACATTAACTTAATCCTTCAAGGGCTTTAGGACTTCAGCATAAGCTTTGGAGACAACCAGCAATGAAGAATTCATTCTTTTTGACCTAGCTTTGCCAAACAGAAGCTTCCCTTGAATTCCAGAAAGAAGGTAGAACCACAAACTTAAGTCTTACTAAATGTAATCATGACAGGAGGAAACCGGTATAAAATGAGGTCATGTTTATGATATGCTACTTACTAGTCTCTACATCTAGTACATTTTAACTCAACCACAGGCTAATTTTGCGAAGGGGATGAGGGAATCTGGAACTGAAAACAAATCAGAAAGAATTACTTCAGAAATATCCATTTATAATTGAGTGGTTTGTTGCAAGCCTTCTAGAAGTACATTTATCATGAGTAAAATCTGTCAAATTGATGGGAATTTCTCTGCCAAAATCCAAGTTGATGAGACCAAACACAAATGTTAATATTTGCTCTTAATGAAAAGTGACTTAGATTTTCTTCTGCCTTCCCCTCTCCCTGCCAGCATGAGCAATGAGAATGTTCCAGCTTAAAGAATATGTGAGGTTATACTAATCAAAAATCCCTAAATCATATTATGTATTTAAAATATTCTTTAAAAAGTTTTAACTGAATTCTTACAATAATCAAGGAAAAAATAAATATCTTAAATATTGCATGACAAGGCAAAACCTATATGAGTGCTTATTGGAGAGAGACTGAAAAGTTATGTTCTCAATCTTTTAAAGTATAAGTGATAAATTATAAGGTTCTCATTGGTACTAAAATTCTGTCTCTGCTATATTTCTAGTAAAAATATGATGTGCTTGAGCTGGAACCTTTAATATGTGAACTCAAAAGGATGAAATTTTGACCAAGCCTGAAAAGGGTGTTGTAATAAACAACTAAAAAGAGATAGATATATCATATGACCAGGAGGAGAACAGTTAGGAATAGAAATGTTTGGAAACTGGTAGAAACTATATTTACGAACTTAACCAAGTTCAGTAAAGGAAGGAACTGCCAAATAATTATTGAGTAAAATAAAAGGAGACTTCCAGACTGAGGTTAATTGTTGAGGCAATTCTGATCTAAATCCAAGAACTTATACCTAGAAACTAAATTAAAAGTTGCAAGAGGTTGGTTAACATTCAGCCAAGACTGACCAGGTGCTGGGGGCGGGGAGCGGAGAAGAGGGAGCAAGAGAGAACCATAAAAATCTCAAACACTTTAATTAGCTATGTCAAACTGTTTTTTTTTTTTAATGTGTCTATCTAGGACTCCCACTTCTGCCCACATTTATCGTACTGCCAAAACAAACACATATACCAAAAAATAAAGGACAACTATTTCAAATGACAGTTTTTCAAGACACTGGACATCAGGCAACAAAGTCCAGTGATCACTGAAAGATGGTGAATAAATGAGGCAAACCCTACAATTGCCCCAGCATACCACATTAAGAGAGTGTCCAGGTGGTGGCACAGGGAGGGGACACAGGCAGAGCTCTGCAGATGCCCAAGTTGAGAGGCTGAGAATCCAAGGAGACCAGGCTGCTAGAGTTCACAAGACAGAGTGCCAGAAAGAAGAAAGCTACCCAAAGAGAGAACTCAGGAGGATCTCTGGAGGTCCAACCCGTGTATTTAGCAGAATGCTGATTGGTGCACATCTGTAAAGAAACTAGCTAAGGATGGGGAAGAAAGAACCATCCAAGAGGCTTAGAGACAGGACACTGCTTGGCCTTCATACAGAACTGGGAATACAACCTGTTTCTAGTAGCCAGACTGGAAAACTTCATAATTAACGAGGCATTCCATAGAGCTCTCAGAAGGTTCTTGCCTTATTAGTAAGGGAATAATTAGCCCTAGACTAAACCTCGCTCTGGTCTTGCCAAATCTCAAAAGAAAGACCGAAAAGGACCAACCTGCTTCGAAGTAACAGAACTACTTCCTAGAACCTAATGCTCTACAATAATTATAGTGATATAAATATCCACCACCTAACAAGGTAAAATTCAGTAAATCCAACATTTAATCAAAGATTGTCAAGAAGGCAAAAACCAAAAATGTATGACATATAATGAAGAGGAAAAGAAAACCAATCAATCAAAACTGACTCAGAACTGACACAGATTGTTAAAATTACCAGACAAGGGCATAAAAGTTATTTTTACCTTATATTCTGTATATTTAAAAAGTGGAGATATGACAGATATTAAAAAAAAAAAAGACCCGACCCAAATTGAACTTGTAGAGATGAAAATTACAATGTATGAGCAGAAAAAGTCACTGGATAGGATTAATGTCAAATTAGACATTGCAGTAGGAAAGATCAGTGCACTTGAAGACATATACTATAGAAACTATCCAAAATGAAACAGAAAAAAAAGAAGCAAAAATGAAGAGCATCAGTAATATGGGGGACAATTTCAATTAACCAAATATATGTGTAACTGACATCCCAAAAGAAAAATGTATGAGGAATAACAAATACTTAAAGATATTATGGCCAAGAATGTTACAAAAAAAATTTAAAAACAAACAAACAAAAAACCTATAAACCCATTGATCCAAAAAGTCCAAAGAACTCCAGCACAAGAAACATGAAGAAAACTACACCAAGGCACATCTTAATCAAATTACTGAAAACTAAGAGATTAAATGTTAAAGGCAGCCAGAGGCGGGGAAAGGGCATGTCATGTAAAAAGATGGGAGAAAATAAACTATGCAAACAAAAGTAAAAAGGCTATATTAACATCAGACAAACTGGGTTTCACAGCAAAAAATATTACCAGGGATAAACAAAGTCATTTCATAATGATGAAGAGGTCAATTAATCAGAAGCATATAACCATTCTAAATGTTTATGCCTGTAATAATAGAGCTTCAAAATACATGAAACAGAAACTGATAGAACTGCAAGAAGAAATAGACAAATCCACAACTATAATCAGATTTCTATGTCCTCTCTCGATAACTGATAGAGCAATTAGCAGAAAATCAGCAGAAATATGGAAGACTTGAACAACACTATCTATCAACCTGATCAGGTCGACATTTTTAGAGCATTCTACCCAACAACAGCAGAATGTACATTCTTCTCAAGTGCATGTGGTACATTTACTGCAAAACAAAGTCTCAATAAATTTGAAAGTATTCAAGTCATACAAAGTATATTCTCTGACCACAGCAGAATTAAATCAGAAATCAAAACCAAAAGATTTCTGGAAATTCTCCAAATATATGGAAACACACTTATAAATAACAAATGAGTCAAAAAAGAAAACAAAAGAGCAATGAGAAAGTATTTTAAACTAAATGAAAATAAAATCACAGCATATCAGAATTTGTGGGATGCTGCAAAAGCAGTAATTAGGGAGGAAATTATAACAAAAATTGTCTAGATTAGAAAATAACAGAGCTCTCAAATAATGACCTTAGCTGCTACCTTATGCAAATAGAAAAAGAAATGAAACCCAAAGCAAGAAGGAAATCATAAAAGTCAAAATAGAAATCAATGAAACAGAAAAACAATATAGAAAAATCAATAAAACCAAAAGTAGTTTAAGAAGACCCAACACTATGGCTTCACTTGTATGGTATACCAAAATCAATCATACAGAAATGCTTTCAGAAAACTGAAGAAAATGCAAACCGATTTTTGGTTTGGGGTCAGGGATGAGAGGGAAAGGGAGGGATTCCCAATGGCCATAACCCCTTTGGGGGCTGTGTGGTATGTTTACTATCTTGATTGTGGTGATGGATTCACAGGTGTGTACATATGCAAAAGATAGCAAGCTGAACATTTTAAATATGTATGGTTCATTGTATGTTGATTTCAATAAAGCTGTTTAAATAGATTGATAGAATAGACAGATAGATAAATGACTATATAACCACAATCAACTTATCTCTACTTATAAAGTGTGAAAAGAAAATAGAATTGAATTTATTTTTACTAGAATGTACATATTCAAATCACTTGTTTCCTTTCAAAAACAGTAAACTCTGATTACCATTGCAGATACGCAAATATATGCTAGACTCAAAGCAAAATGTGACCTTGAAAGTGGCTTATAAACTAGTCTCTTATAAACTAGTTCTGAATATAGTTCCCAAAATTCCAGAAGGCATTTCGAGAAATGGTAGCAGTATCATTACAAAATAAAAACAAAACCCCTATCACCCAGGTTAACTATACTGAAGGGACAACAATTAAACATATTTACAAGGATGTGTGGATTTATTATTTTATAGCCTTAGTTTATTATCTGTAGCCCAAGATTTTTTTAACACTGTGACAAAATAGGTTTTACACCCTAACCAGATGACTGAAAGAATTGTATGGGTGACCCAGATCAGGGGAAAGGTAAACAAAATACATAAAAGGGTTCAGGTTCTGTGTTTGTTTTGGAGACATATCAGAAGACCAAAAAAAAAAAAAAAAAGATTAATTGAAAAGTAAAAATGACAAATGAGGCATCTTATACTCATCTATTACGTTTGTGAAATAATTTTTCTGATACGACTCCTATATTCCACTATGTTTAAATACACATTGAGTAGCAGTCACTCCCTTAAACCTTAAGCCTTTCTCATCAATAGTCAAACGTGAAGACATTCTTAATTATGTATAAAACTTCTTGCAAAATACTCTAGGTCAGTGAAGCTTAAAAGAGAAATATACATGAGGCAAAGCATCACATTACATCTTGTGTGTGCCCCACTTCCTCTTAACTATGACTGCTTAAGTCCAATGATGACAGAAAATAAATCTTCACTGTTTAATCAATATTGCCATGTGAATGCATAACAAGTGAAGTATTGCAATAAGTCTCCCAAGAGTGTGACTTTCAATGAGATTTGGTTCCATTAATAGCTTGCATCATTAGTCAATGATGGTTGCCCCTGAGTTGAAAATATTTGCTCTGAAATTCACTTTCAAGTGAAAGGCTATTTCGTTGCACAAAAGTGAATGATCCGAATAAATGTTTTGCTGCCTAGATCTTTTTTCTTCCAGCTAAAGAGTGATCAAATAATTATCAGAAATAAACTACATGTAAGTCTTAAAATGTAAATTACATATGTATTTTTTTACTGTGTGATTGATATATATTTATCCTATAAGAATACAAGCAAAGTTTTAGTGTAATGGATTTTTAAAAACACACAGAACTTTCCACTTCATTATTTAATCATCAATGGCACTTAAAAGAAGTCAGAAATTATCTCTTGTTTAATAACAAACTTCTCTGAAAGTTACTTAATATTTTCTTTGCTAGGTCAATAGTCATCACAAAGTGATTGATTCACTTAACAGCACACTATTTTTCATAATAATATGCTTAAACATAAACAGACACAAACGTGTATGTATGTGTACATACACACAGAGACACACACAGTTTGGAGTGTAAGGAACTTTTGTGGCTCATCTCTTCTGACATGAAGTTTCAAATAGTTTTGCTTAGTTTTTCTGCAGAATTCTAGGCAACATTCTTCAAGCAAAATAAACTTGCCAAATCAAAACAATTATCAATCATCATAGAAAGAGAATATTGATACAATTTATGTAGTCACTCATTCATTCAATATATATTTAATAAATACCAGACACTGTGCTAGGTGCTAGAGATTAAATGGTGTGTGAAAAATGAAACATGATCCATGCTTTCATACAGCTTAGAAACTAAGTGGGAAAGATAGACATTAAAGAATCACATACACAAACTTATATGATAAATTCTATGAAGGAGAGGTACATCTGCTATGAAAGCATGCAATGGGAACAGATTACTGAGCCAATGAGGTGATGGAAGAACTGAGCTGAGGTCCTAAGGAAGAGTAGAGGTTAATTAGAAAATAAGTGAGGGCCATAGAACAGCCTATGTAAAATTCTTAATATAGCAACTTTGGAAGACAGTTTGGCAGTTTCTTACAAAACTAAACACAACTAAACATACTCTTACCACTCCTTGGTATTTACCCAAAGGAGCTGAAACTTATGTCCACACATAAAGCTGCACACTGATGTTTACAGAAGTTTTATTCATAATTGCCAAAATTTAAAAGCAACCAAGATGTCCTTCAGTAGGTGAAGGTATAAACAAACTGTGGTACATCCAGACAATGGAATACTTTTTCAGAGCTAAAAAGAAATGAGCCACCAAGCCAATAAAAAGGCATGAGGGAAACTTAAATGCATATTACTAAGTGAAAGAAGCCAATCTGAAAAGACCACATCCTATACGATTCCAATTTTATGATGTTCTAGAAAAGGCGAAACTATGGAGACAGTAAAATGATCAGTGGTTGCCAAGGGTTAGGGCAGAGGAAGGGATGAATAAACAGAGAACAGAGGATTTTGAGGCAGTGAAACTATTCCGTATGATAATATAATACATGTCATTGTATATTTGTCAAAACCCAGAAAAAGTACAGCACCAAGAGTGAAGCTAATGTAAATGATGGACTTTGGGTGATAATGATGTGTAAAGGTAGATTCATTGTTTGTAATAAATGTACTACCCTGGTGCAGGATATTGATAGTAGGGGAGGCTGTGCATGTGTTGGGGTAGAGATATATGGGAACTCTCTGTACTTTCTGCTCAGTTTTGTTCTGAACCTAAAATGGCTCTAAAAAATTAAGTCTATTTAAAAATAAAACACACACACACAATCTTTGAGGCAGGAGCAAGCTTGGCACTGCTGCAAAGACCACTGATTGCAAAACCTGAGGAAGACATGGTCTTGGGATAAAGGAAATAAAAACAAAATCAGGAGAGACCCTGTGCAAGGAAGCAAGCAAGTCTAGGCTGTAAGTGACTCTGGCTCGTCATGCATGAGCTTGGAAATATGTACAAGCTGTGCACATGCACATGCTTGTGCACATGCGTGCACGCACATGCACACATTCATCAAAGTAAGTAGCCAGACCAATTCAAAAGTGATCAGAAAGGGAGAATTTATGCATAAAATTTGCAAAAAATCTAAATGGACTTCGGATGTTGTCCCAAATAAGTTACATGTGACCATGTAAAAAGAAAACAAAGAAAGTGTACTCTTAGACCAGAAAAACTAAAAATAGTGATAACAGCATTGTGATAGGGATAGGGTGGTAAGGAATGGCATGAACCCTCTTCTATCTTCTATGATTCCTCTTCCATCATAGCAGGAAGTGAATAGGTAATATCTAAAATAGATAAGGCAAGATATAGTAGTATAAGAATGTTATTTAGGGATAAGGAGAAAACTACCACACAAGACAGTTAAAAGAATCAAAAGAGGATGCCACTGGTGAACAACACTAGAGATAGAGATGGGGCATGCGATGGTTACTACTAATTACAAACCCTTCTGTTCCGCTGTCTTTAATTGGGTATATACAGTATTTTGATACAAATAAAGATCCTTTTAAGAAAAAAAAAATAATGAAAGATGAGGAAGTAAAAACCAACCTGGCAGAGTTCTGGAAAAGACAAAAAAATTATGAACAAAACCCACGAAAAAAAGCAACAATAAATAAACAAAATACAACATCTGAAAAACAAAGTTAGGGACATGGTTGGTAAGCTTGTGTAAGTCAAATAAAACAAAATTGCAACAAAATATATTATGGAGAAGATAATAGATTTGGAAAACAAAGGAGAACCAGAGTAGTGAAGTGATATGGCCAAAGTCACAGAAAAGTCAAGATTAGTACCCAAGCTCTATCTACCCTTTTAAAAACTTTTTGTAATAAGAGTTCCAAATTCTAAGAATTCAGCTTCTAGCCAGATAAGCACTTAGGTTTTTCAAGGATGTTTTCCATTAAAAAGTTTTGTGTTTCTATTTTTTTTGTTTGTTTTTACTGCAAACCTATTTTCTACAGGAAGTTACCTTGATTATGTGCAAGAACAGAAAATGCTAGCAATTATGACATTTGAATAGACTGTTACATCTACAACTAATCTAGATCAACACAGCAACAGTAGAACTAAAAGAAAAAACAAGTTATTTCTGAAAGGGGGAGGGGAATTTTTAAAAAGTGAGACACATTCTCCTCTATCTCATATATTTTCCCTGATATTTCACCCATTTAAATATTCAGCTAGCAAAGTAACACATAAGCATTCAGTTACTTTTGTATCAGCAAAATATTTACCATATACACAAATTCTAAAACTATTACCCTAACCAGCTGCTAATTTTCCCAGTTATCCTACAGTGGAGGGTTGATGACAGGGGTCATGGGGGTTGTTATATATGTTATTCAAAGATTAACTATCGGTAGCCCTTCAAATTCTGATTACTAATCTACTCAAAGGAACAAAAGGAAATTGGAATTTTTTTGTTCATTAAAAGCAATCGTCTCAAATTTAAAATCAGCGGGAAGAATGTCGCAGACAGGACAGAGAAGCAGCAGCAATGTGCAATAAAAATTGTGTTATGGCATACCCCTCTGCAAATGAATTCTAAACATTTGACTATGACTATTATACATATGATCATTAAAATTACATAAAGGGTCAATGGCTAAATATATTATTTTTTTCGATACAGCAGGGACAAAAGGGCAATCCAGCAAACTCCTTGGGGACATGACTGCTTTATTCATCTCACCCTGAAGGTTGAGCCAGATCAGAATAAGTCTTGGTAGTTGAATGACAGTTCATCTGCATTTAAAAAAAACTATTGTAATATGGGAATGGTTCGACTCCCCCTATCAGATTTCACTCGAAATTGATACTTAGCAACCGTCCTACTAAAAACTCTACTAAAAATAAGAAATACTAAGACAAATGTCAAGGTACAGATATATGGAATCCCTCGAGATCACCTAGGAGGACCACAGATGTTCCAGAAAGTATATCCCTAGATAAATTCTTGAAAAACTCTATAATTACAAGAGCTTAGTCACCATATATTGAAATCATTCCTTTATCATTTCCACAAAATTTTCACATTGGATAAATGCCTTTGTATGTCATGAAAAGGATGTTATAACAAATTAATCTGTGATTAGTAAGTTTTAAAGAATGAGAATACAATCTGCTTGACTACCGTGGTCATTCAATAAATGATTTGAGGGCATGTGATCAATCCCTCATCGTGCCTAGAAATGGCGAAGACATGCTAGCTAGAAATGGCAGAGAAATGCTAGCTAGAATTTCACTTTATAGCATGGAAAATGAGCTTTTACTGTACAGTATTATACAGACATGATAAGGTCCAGTAGGTGGTTAATTTTTAAAAGTTGGTTAAAATGAGGAATCATCGAAAGTAAAAATCTTCAATGCTTTATTGTAACTTTCAAAATAAAAATATACATTCATTCATCAATCTTTTCATGTAGCGCTAAGGGCCTTAGCTGAAGTTCTGAGCAGTCTTCCTTTCATAAACCACACCCTTAATGCATTCTCTACTATTTTTATTTTCTTTAGAAGGGAGATCTTAAAGATATCTGCAAAGCCATAGGAATTCTAGATTTTTGTCATTTTTTCCCTGGGCCTTCAGTTGCCTCACCTAGGCTTAATGCAATGGCAAACTTTTAAGCTGTTTTATCAACTCATGGAAAAGACTTCTTTTTAATTTTCATGGAAGGACCTCTCTTCTCACACTCACATTGCATCAATTGCATGATGTTTAATTAAATCATGTAATTATGATGGCAATTACAGCTAGGATTATAGGTTTGGGAACAAATATAACAGACTCTTTGGTAAGCATACAACTAGACAGAAATAGAAAGTAGTTTACAAATTATTAGAAACCAATGCTTTTAACGACAGTCATCATTCGCCTCAATGATCAAATTATCTAAGTCTAGAAATTGCATTTCACTGTTTGCAGGTAAGAAATATGAAAAAATATATATATTAGTTAATTACTGTTTATATTAAGCCATTCTGGAATATAACCTTCACTCAAAAGGCCATACGAGCAGTCCCAAACTTAGGAGAGCCACTCTTCTCGCCCTATTTGCCTACCCTCAACTCTAGAAGCCTCTCTGTTGCTCTCATGGAAGCAGTTGTGAATAAAGATTAGCTCTGAGAGAGATGGGCTCATAGGTGAATAAAGACAAGACTTTAAAAGGAGAAACAGCTTAAAGCCAATTATTCCCAAGTGAGAACCTTAACTGAGGGCCACTCATGATTACCTGCTCTTCCAAAACATTGTCCTTTCACTGTCTGACTTTATTCACTTTCCTGTGCTACCTGCTGGATATTTTACCAATTTTTGTTAACAACCATCTTTTTAAAATTATTAGCACCTCCAGAAATGATTTTAGCAGAACTTAATTCATTCTGAGACTAAGGAGAGATAAGTTGTATGACAGAAACAAAGAGTTTGAGAAGAGGTGGTAGGTAATTTTGGAACACTGAGAAACAGAGAAGACTTGGGAGGGAGGTCCCAGACGGAAGGGTGTTACCTGAAGGGAGGGTACTATTATGTGGAAAAGGGGTACAGAAAGGAATTGAGAGAATCCCAAAGCTAAAATTTACCAATTTCAAAATATTGTCTAGGTTCAGCCCTGTACTTACAAGGCACTCTCTCTTCATTGTTCTTATACATGACACAATACTGTACCCAGAGCCCAGACTCATACTATTAATAAAACAGCTCATCTGCATGTACATTAAGTATGAAAAAGGGGAGCTACCTCTGGAAACTTAACCTCCTTATATAACATGTTCCCAAAGAAACAATGTTCTCAGATATAAAAACGAAAGAAAAATGTCTTACAGACACTTTTTGGAATACAGCATGTTCCCAGCATCCACAGTACTAAAGAATACTCACAGTGCAAAATTGTAAATGTAGAAGAGATAAAAGGAGAAAGAATCCAAAGTTACCATTTGCAAGAAAGAAGTGGTTGTCATTAAATCACTGTGTCACCATGATATGCTACAGCAAAGTGTCAACCTTTGCTAACCTTTGACCCCTATAGAGAAAAAATCTCAAGCACTCCAAGGATTCTGTTACACCTCAGCCCAGGGATTAAGGTGAGGATATGCTATTTTCTGTCTATTCCTGCTAGTCACAATTTTGTAGTTTTTTTTTTTTTTTTTCAGCTTGCATTAGAAAAAGCAGGTAGGTTTTGGCTACGCTTTTTCAGTCTAAACACCTACACCCAGGACATTTTTTATGCTCCTGTAGGAGTCATCTTCTCCACCAAGACAGTAGGGGGAATCTCTGCTCCCTAACAAGCTACACTCCAGTAGCTAGCAATAATGTCCCACAATCACTTAAAGTTATATATCCAAACAAACTCCTTTTCTCACCTACTTTCACTTCTCTCCTTACTCTTCCAGGCATGTTCCTCCTTCTCCCATCCAGATCCCACCCAATTCAGTCAATTGTCAAGGTTAGCAGCTTCTAAATCCAAATCTCCCTCCTTTTCTCTATCCCTAGTTCAAAAGTTCATTTATTATCTCTACTCTTATAATAAATTCTCTGGTCTCCCAGCCTCCAATCTCACCTCTTTCCAATAACTTCTCACTTGTTTTAACTTTTGGATCCAGAGTCAAAAACTCAAACACATCCAGATTCTAAGTAGGTGATATATTGAGTGATGAAGTTCAACTGTAGGAAAGAAAACATCGACTAACAACTTGAATCCAGGATGAAAGAGTAAGGGGTGGACTATGGCAAATCCAAGAGCCCATGGCCCATTCAAATCAGACAGATCTTATTCAAGTACAGTGGACTGCTGAAAGACACATGGAAATGGGCTCAGAACTACAAAATACTCTGTTGTTTCTAGAGAAGCCAGAAATTTGGATTTATATATGTAAACTCCAATTTTTAAGAGCTGACAAACAAATCAAATTTTAAAAACCACACTTTCAATGCTACAAGCCAAACAAAACAAATCTGTGGGACCGATATAACTTTCAGGGCTGTCATTTTACAAACTGCATGAGATTTGTGGTTCTCCAACTTTATAGTAAAGAATAATCTAAGCAGCTTATTGATACAGATTCCTGGGGCTTGCACCAAGATTCTCATTCATTAGATCCACTGGGGCTCCAAAATTATGTTTTTCAGCAAGTTTTCCTGATGGCCTTCAGGCAAGAGGTCTTAAACCACTTTTTAACAAATCTATATGAGAGGGAATATAGAGGATTAAAGAGAATGAGAAGAATGGGGAAAAAATGGAGACTATATTTCTAATGCATTTAAAGTACTTTAAATATTTTCACTTATTGCCCCAGGGAAATACAACTTGGTATCATACTTATTTCAACTTTGAACAATTGTGCTCATTCATAAACATATTTTCAGTATGTGAAACCAGTGAGACTTACAAAGAAATTACATTTTTCAATGTACTGGACATCTCAGATCAATAGTATGGCAATGGTTATAATTAGCATCAAAATATAAGGTGGTCTCCTAAAAAATCAGGAACATTTATTCTGTTTACTAAAACAATCTACTTATAATGCATTATTTGTTTTTTAATAATATTTTAATTGATCCAGTCTATATAAAAATCCTGAAACGAAGTATTCTATAATCCATGAGTGCATAGTTAAGCCTCCTGTTTTGCATTCTGAATGTATTTTTCCCATGGGGGAATACTGTGGAGTTTGGGAGTAAGGGTGGAGAAAAGTACCTACTGACTCAGTTCCTAGAATATTTTAACCCACCTCCTAGCCTATTTTAACCCAAATTATTAATCTCTCCTGTCTTAAACTCTAGTCATTCCTATGGCATTAATCGATACTGATATGTATACGTTTTATTCTCCTTATAATATTGTAAACTTAATAACAAGCACATATATTTCACAATCCCTTATCCTTCAGCACTAAATAGAATATGAGGAAAATGAACTGCACTACAATATGTATCAAATAAAGGAAAAATGTCTATGGGAAAGTGTGTCCTACAGTAACAGTAAAAATGGGAGAGGGACCAGTAGCAGAGGGAAAGTTTCAAGCCCATCATTGGCCCTAACTTTTTGGCAATAAAGTCAGATGGAAGGGCAAGTGGGAGAGGGATTGGAGAAGTAAACTGTTTCCAGCACCATCACATTTACAGAGGTCACAGAGAAAGAATCAAAAGAGACTACTTACTCCACTCATGACTGAACCACCAAGTCCCAAAGCA
>NW_006433946.1:5307238-5320112 GCF_000325575.1 Pteropus alecto
GGGAGGAAAAAGGCCAGGCAATATTTTTGGCTCTAACATAGCAGGGGAGCCCCTGCCCAAGGGCCTTTCATTTGGCCATGTATTTATAACTCAGAGAATTCCTATCCCCTGCTTTGGTGTTTTGAGGGCTCAATAGAGATTTTGCAAGAATTACAAATCTCTCATGAGAAATCCATCTCGTAAAGGATTATTCATGTTCTAAAGACCTGAGTCTTTTCAGAATAATTTTGTAATCTAACAAGGAGCTTGAAAAATTTCCCAGCCTATACCTTGTGAAATAATGTCTTGTTTCTATAGTTACAAACCACTGAATGAAAAATAATCATTCGCTTTCAGTAAAACACATGATAGGTAATATCTCTAAACTCAAGAAATAGACAATAACCACAAAACATTCGATTTTGGCCTAAGTATCTTTGCCCTCAACTAAACACTGAATAACAGTTATGTACCATAACAGAAAGAGAACTTACTTATATTTTTTAAGGGAGCAGCTAAACCTTAAAACCCTACATGTATTTTTAAAGTTTTATGTTCAAATAAACAATAATTAATAACAATGATAATAGACATCTCATTCACATGCTGCAAATCAGACTTCATGTAAAAGCTATATTTGAACACAGATTAACACACTTTCATATCCCAGCTATATGAAATCTTTTGTAAATGGACAAATTTTCATTCCTCTGGCTCTTGTCTCAAATTGGACACCTATAGTAATAAAAGCTTTAAAAGCTGCAGTAATAAAACTCAGTCGACAAGTGTCTCTTAACACAGTTAACTTGTTTAAGTGAATTATCTAAGTAGGAGACTCAAGTTCAAATCATAGCCCTAAAACTACTTTGCCAGAGTTGTGAGCAATGTTATCTCTTCTTATTTTGTCACAGGGGATTCATACATGAAAATGGAAACAGCCAAATCATGACAACACTTCAGTGAGGATAATTTTACCTAGTTTTGTATATCATAAATCTTGCAACTTCTCTTGGAATATTCTGGGGACTTTAATTCAGTCTAGACACAACACATTCAGTTTGACAGCAGCAGCCTTGTATACTAAGCTACCTGACCTTTAAAGCAGTATCTATTTGTTAAAAAAAAAAAAAAAGGAAGAAAGAAAGAAAGGAAGAAAAAAAGAAAGGAAGAAAAAAAGAAAGGAAGAAAAAAAGAAAGGAAGAAAAGAAAAGTAAAAAAGAAAAGAAAAGAAAAAAACCTTTAGACTTCGAGGTGCAGATCTACAGAAGAGTAAGTTGGGAGCAAGGGCCAATTAAGTCACTACAATTGTAAGTTATCAAAGTGTGCGCTATTTATAGTACATGTTTAATTTCACAAGTTCAAAGGTTTCAAATTAAAGCGTGCCAAAAGGTATCCAAATTAATAGATGCCTTTATATTTACACTACAAACAGGCCAATTACCACAAAGTTTTGACAAAAGATTTTAAACTTTGTGATATTTCCAATTATAAAAAGTCTACAGTAAGACATCATCACAATGATGTCTAGTACCCACCTGATTCCACACAGTTATTACAATACTATTGACTATATCCCCTATGCTCTACTTTACATCCCCATGACTGTTTTTATAACTGGAAGCAACTTAAGTGCCCAGTAATAGACAATTGCATAAAGAAGAAGTGATACATATATACAATAGAATATTACTTGGACATGAAAATGAATGAAATCTTACGATTGGCGATAACCTGGATGGACCTGGAGGTTATTATGCTGAGTGAAATAAGTCAGAGAAAGACAAATACCATATGATTTCACTTGTATGTGGAATATAAAAACAAAAAACAAAAATGAACAAAAAAAAAAAAAACCAGAAACAAACTCATAGAGACGATTTTGATGATTGCCAGATGGGAGGGGTGCTGGGGGGATGGGTGAAAAAAGGAAAGAGATTAATATGTACAAACTGCCAGTTAGGCTGGCTCTTAATTCCTCAAATATGCCCTAACTTCCTAGTCCCCCGACAGCTGTGCATACTGTTCTCACCACAGGGAACACCTCTTCTCCACTCTCCAACACTGTTTAAGAAAAACTCCCTGTACTTCAAGACTTTTCCATTGCCAATCTTTCCATAAAGTCAGCCCTAATACTCCCAGCACTTTTTACCTCTCCAGTAGCATTTCTCACATTCCACCTTGCACCAAAGTTTTGTACACATCAGACTCTCCAACACTGTGTTCCTAGTGGGCAGAGACTATTTATTTTAGCACCCTAGTAACACTTAGCACAGTACCAGGGTGGGTTTCTCCAAAACATTTATTAAGTTAGATTAAATGTTAAATGAGAAGCATTTCAGAGCTAGGACTTTTCCAACTGAGTAGCTTGCCCAAATCCTCAGTAGTAAATGAACCGTATATAGCTTTAAATAAGACGTTTGTGGACAACTCCCAGACAACTTCTCCAGCTCTATTACCTCTCAACTAAATCCAACAATGATAAAATGTGTTAGAGTACGTTTATCAGACTCTAAATATGATTTCTGATAAGAGGGAAAATAAAAATATAAAATATTAAGTATATTTTAATAAACTAGAAAAACAGTATAGTTCATTTTTAAATTTAAATATAGCTTTTAAGAAGGTAGCATGCTACCATAAAATAGCATGTATTTTGGAATCAGAATCAGTTAATCTCTCTGAAACTCATTCTTTTCTGTAAAATGTGGGAAATAACTACACTTACCAGACATGTTTATGATACAAATTAAGTAAGATGGTGACGCAAAGCCCCCAGAAGAATGCCTGAAACATTTTAGGGGCTCAGTAAATGCTAGTTTCCTCACTTTTGAGTTTGTGAAAGTGCTTCATATGATCACCTATATTCAGTTACAAAGCAAGTTCAGTCAGTCTTCCCTCCAAAACCATAACATTTTTAAATTAATGACACTTTAAGAAATACCTGCCTTTACATAACTCTAAACTTGCATACATGATGATCTCCCTATTGAGACTGTCCTCCCTTGAAACCTTACCAAACTATTCTCCATTCTCCAAGACCCACAAGTAAATGTGACCTCTGTGAAGTCTCTCCTCTCCATACCCTGCACAGTATGTGGCATTCCAAGAGCACTCTGTTCATACCTATTTATCATAGGGCTTAATATTTTAGACTTGTATGCCCCTCTTTTCTCACTAGGCCACGAGATCTTCAAGAGTAAGACCTATGTACAGTTGGGTTTATACCCTCAGCATCACGCCTCATATATAATGAAGATTTGACATGTGTAGAATAATTATATACTATAACATACATTTCTAATAACCATAACTGTGAATATGGCCATGTGTAACACAAAATGCACTGGTTCTCTATGGGAAATTCAGGGTTGAAGGAGAATGAGTTATTATGTCATTATGCAACAAAGAGTTTAAGAAATTATATGGAAAATGAAAGTACTTAGAATTCACTGAGAAGAGAAAAAAGGATAAGAGGTTATTTCAGGCAGATGGGACAATGCAGTGGCTTCACTTAAGTAAAGGGGCAAATCGAAAGAGATAAAACAAAATTAGGTAGCTTAACAGTAATCCTAAATATAAAAATAAGCTTGATCCTAACAAGCTGAGTGAATAGTAGCCACTGACTTTCACTGGTTAAACAGGGAAGTTAACCTCAATTCAACTGGATCAGAAATCATAAAGGTCAGTCAGTGACTAATATTATAGCAATACAGTCTGGTGATAAGTGAGGTGAGAGTAAACCTTATTTTGAAAGAGTAAACTTGATAAATACCACGTTTGTGTGTTTGTGTGTGTATGTATGTCTCTCTGTGTGCATGTCTGCATATGTTGAAGGAGGGTGACATCATTCTTATTTTCTCTGCAAAGAGGAATATTAAAACAACTACTGTCATAACGTATTCCAGGTTTCAGATGGGTCTCAGAGAAATTAATGAACAAGTTTATGCTGTTTTTAGTAGAACTGCATCATAGTTGGGTGATGTCTTTTAGCAAACAATGATATAGCAAGAAACTGAGATGTCAGAGTAGCTGTAAAGGTTTGGCTTCAACTGCATTCAGGTAGCAACTGAAAAGCCATATGATTGCCTGCAATTCTATGTAGAGAAGAGAAGATAAAGAGAAATTTTTGAGATGGAAGGCAAGGAAAGCTGTTACTTTTGGCAGTCAACAAATCAAGAGGCAGAAGCTGCCAGAGAAGACTATCCTATGGAATCTAAAATCAATACAGATAACAAGTTAAAAGTGACCAGCATCAAGAGCTGTCAAGGAATCAAGAAATCAGCAAATGGAAAAAGATCCTTTTAAACTCATTAGGATGAGAATGAATATTTTTCTTAGGGGTTAGAAATATGTGATAAGAGGTATACTTTGCAACTATAAAATTCTAAATGGTGCATTCCAGCAGATTTCCAGTAGTGGAAAGAAAGGAAATGAAAATAAAATTGGTGGGAATCAATAAAACAAACAATGCCTCTTTGAAGACAGAGATGAACTGACCCATCTCAATATAGAGGACAGAATGGAGAGTGAAGAATGGCTAAGGAGCTATAGGTATTTTTCATACTAAAACAGAAAGTGATAGGATCTAAAGCAGGGTTTCTCGACCTTGTACTACTTACATTTAGAGTAGAATAATTCCTTGTCGTGGGGGCGGGGGCGGCATCCCTGACTTCTACGCACTAGATACCATTAGCACTTTCCCCATCTGTGACAACTAAACATGTCTTCAGACATCACCAAATGTCCCCTAGGGGGTATAATTGTCCCTCACTGAGAACCGCTGCTGTAAAGAAAAAAAAAAAAAAAACCCATAGTTTTTGGGAAAGACAAATACTACATCCTTCCTTACATATTGGTCCAAAACACAAAGCTCTTTGGGTTAGATGAAGTCAAAAACAAACAAAAAACATCAACAACAAGAATCATATTTGGAGGAAATATGAATCTGTAAGAATAGGTAAGATGGATATTAAAAAAATAGAAATGTAAAAAGTACTTAGCCTGCTTAATTATCAGTTTTCCTAGTTATGTTTATATCATTATGTGAGCTTAAGATATCATTTATCTACTAGTTTCATACTTATTGTACATAGTTCTATGAAAAGAATCAACATAGAAATTTTAACTCATTAAGATTAGTGATCATAAGTGTGAAATCACCTGATTCCAGGCATATACTGGTATATACATGATCTATTCTACTCATCACATTTTTTACAGTTAAAGGATCCCTTTTCCTTTGGGGAGGAATGATGGTTAAGGCTGAGGGAGTAGAACTCATATCACATTAGTGCACTTCCGTATTACCTGACACTTAAGCCCATGGTTTAGGGCTCTATTACTTGTCACACGTCAATGCAAAAATAGTTTGTGACAACACTTTCAGCAGCCTAATTAAAAAAGATAGCACTTGGCTGAATATGCCACACTTTTATAGCAGCCAATCTTTAGGCGAAGCAGACACAGGAAGCAGCAGGAGAAGGTAGGTGGTTCCTGGCATTCCCCTAAACAAGAAACAATGCATATCATGTATTTGTGTCATGGGAGATAGCATTCGTTTTCCCAAAGCAGTTTTACTTCACACAAAATTTCACAAACAGAAGGGGAATGAGGAGAGCTGCAAAGCTAACTCTCTTCAAGGCTAACATACAAAGAGAAAAAAAAATGTATGCAATATGCAACAGTAGTAAAGTACGGGAGGCCTCGTATTGACCATGAACTTATTTAATGGAGGCCAGACTGCCAGACTGTTATTTTTAAGAAGTATGTTCATGTATCCTTAAAATCCACAGCCATATCACTTTTATCCTCGTGGCTCTTGTCTAACAATGGTCACGTATCTGACCCACTACTTCACAGCAGTGATTCAAAGAATTTTAGCTTTTGTTATCAGTGGCACTAAAATGAATGGCCACGAACTCCGTCTTCTAAATTACACATAAGCACAGTGCAGATCTAGGCCAGGTCCAACCATCATCAGTCTAGAGAACCACTAGGTCTTTAGGTCGATTTAGAACTACTCTGAAGTTTAGGTCTTAGGCACTATAAAATCATGGTTAAAAACCTGAGATTTTATAGTTACAGTGGTCTTGAATTCCAAATTCACCACTGTATATCTTCAGACAAGTTACTTATATGTTCTGAGCCTTTCTCCTCACCTACAAAATAATGGTTGTGAGGATCAAATGAGTTACTATTGATGGGGGGACAATATCCACCATCAATCCCTGAGCATTCCTACACATTCTTGCTGAGGATGCCAAGACTGAAAGGCCCTGACAGCACTTTCCCCAGGCCATTTCTCATGGCTGTGTTTGTAGCAAGCAATCTTGATGATGAAGTAATAATATCTCCCCTCCCCAGACATAGAGCAGGCTTGCTTCTGCTTACTATAAAAGTTGTAAATCCCCTAAATTCAGTGCTCCCCTCCTGTAATGCAACTCACTATTTGTAGAGACATCCATCCTGGCCCACCTTATAAGACTTAAGAGCATAGTGAACCAGCATGTCATGCCGACATTCTGCTTTTGCAATGAATAATAAACTGTTTTATCTCTGACCCAGGAGTCTTGTGTCTTCTGCACTCATCCATGAAACACGACAGGTGGGTTAGCAGGATTAAATCCCAGACCTTGCACGGTTCTTGACAAATATATGCAAGGCAGTTAGAATAGCAACTGGCACAGAAGACTGTTCGTTATTGAGAATCACCTCTGGGCAGTCTCGAGTATTGTACTTGGTCAGTGAATCAAGGCAACCACCCAAGGATTAGGATGACCTAGGGCAGAGCCAGCATTCTCTAGGGCCCTGCATACAGTGCATGGTCAAAACAGTGTCAATTTGACCTTCACTGAACTAGGCTAACTCAGACTCCAGAAACAGAACAGTAAAATTAACTGGGATTTCATCCATTAGCATTCAGCATTAAACAGTCATCTTTCATGACTGTCAATTTTTTGTCTAACTAGAACCCAGATGTCATGTATTTATGTTAGGGCAGATTCATTACCGCTCTCAATAACCTTTGATTCCTACTATATCAGAACTCACTGGGATCTTGGAAATTGTTTATTTCAACTCCTTTATTTTACAGAATAAACTAACACCCAGAGAGAAGATAGATAAATGACTTACCCAGAGTTAAATTTTTAGAAAGTAGTCAGCTTACTCTGTATACAACTTCTTTAAAATGCCAGAAATTTAAAAAAAAAAAAGTTTAATAGGACCAGTTAGATATCTATCCTATTTAGCCTATTTCTCCTCTGTATAGCACATGAAATACTCTTAGAGTCTATATAATAAAACGTGGGGTCTGAAAACATGAAGTGGTGGTACTAAGATTGAAATGTAGTCTCTACTAGTTTATGACAACATGGTCAGTGATGGGACAAGTGTGGATGGGAAATGCTTTTAAATAAATCTGTCGCATTCTATAATGGATTTCACATCCAATGGTCATCCTTCTGTATGTTATTTCTGTGGCCAGGAAATAGGCTATATCATTAATAATATTCACAGTAACCAGTAAAAATGACAAGGAAGAAGATGATCTTCAGAGTTAGAAACATGCAAGTGATAACATTGTTTAAACCCAGGGGGTGGA
Source organism: Pteropus alecto (assembly GCF_000325575.1). NCBI lineage: Eukaryota > Metazoa > Chordata > Mammalia > Chiroptera > Pteropodidae > Pteropus > Pteropus alecto. The sequence continues at coordinate 5,314,821 of NW_006433946.1, forward strand.
AAGCAAGAATTTGTAACATAACATATCTTGATCTCCAATTAGCTACACAAGAGCTGGTAGAAAGAACGTGGAAAACCCGGCCTTGAGCCCTGAACAATTCCTACTTTAAAGTGTAATAATGCCTCAATTTCACATTATACAGAGACATGGCCACTTGAAATTTAGTATTTGGTCTCAGACCTACTCAGCTTATATAAAAACAGAGCATTTGAATCTCATAGAAATTTACGAGACCATCTAAAAACAGTTTGATGAAGCAAGTATAGGCTATATTGAGGAAGCCTAAGAATTTAGAGATTACAAAACACGGATACACCCTGCTTTGGTAAAATAGATACACGAAAGGCCAAAACACCAGCATGGAAAAAATCCAGGCCATTTTTGTTTTTTTGCATTGTAAAATTATTCTTCCCTTTAATATCTTGTTTAAAGATCATAGTTATTCAACCAAAGGAAAGGGAAAATGTAAGGTAATGCATTGCTAATGAAAAACAAGCTGTGAGGTAAACCTAAGAAAAGATTGTTTCTCCTCACAAATGTTTTATGTATACATTGACTTCTGGAAAACATTGATTTTATAATGTGAGGAACTCAGCTGCAGAGCATATTATTAGAGGAAATGCTTCTGCCAAATTTATTTTAACCCATCTTAACTTGCTATAGGTTCTTGCCTTATATCATGGGCAATGTAAATGAAAATAAAGTTATGACACTAACTTCTCCAAAATGCAGTCTTATCCATCACAATCTGTATCTATGTGAAACACTGTATAACAATAATGTCAAGAAAATTACTGGGAAGAATGCAGAAAGGGAGGAGCTTTAAATAAGAGGAAGTATTGAACATATTGAAACAGTAGCCTAGGTTCTCAAGGAAACAGCCCTCTACACTTGAGGGCTGCAATAATTTAAAAGCAAATGGAGCTAGGTTTAGGACAATATATTACATAGATATATACCTTATACATTGTTTTCAGAATCAATGACAAATGGTAAATACCAATTATAAATAAGACATTTAAACTATGTCCTGTGCCTTGCTAAATTTCCTATCAGGTTTGAGAATAAAATCCATCTTAAGTGTAGTAGCTGGCCCATATGGCAGTTTGGTGTGAATTAGAAAAAGCAGCACCCTGAAGACACAGTCTTGTGACTAGGCACATGATTTGTTAAGTTATGTGACCTCTGAGGTCTCTCACCTTTGAGTAGGGCCCCACCATACACAGTGGCCCTGTTCTCTATTACATATATACTTTATTAAAGTTGGAAATGTAAGCGTACAGTCTATATAGGGTCTTGCTTTCTACACATTTCTTCCTAAACAGCTTCAGCCAACATAATATGCTAAATATGCTATTAAGCATTTGAGATTTTTTATCAGTGATTGATTTCAAAGCACATAAGACAACATCCCCATAGCTTTCTCTCCACTGGGCAAAACAAAAGGAGGAAATAATACCTGTCCAGCTCCAATAATTATCACTCATCTCCTGTTTTGAGGAAAATTGCCCACCTGATTAGGTCAGTAAATGGGCAGCCTAGAAGTTGCAGAGTAAAGATGGATTACTAGTCTAAATCTGCTTAAATCCACAAAGTTCAAGAAATTATATGCCTATCACCTCCCAGCACAATATCAGCACTACATTGCAGTCTAAAAAGCAGTGATTGCGCAATTTCTTTAGTAAATCTGTGTGAAGTCTAGGCCATTTGCCCAAGTCAACTTTTCATACTTACCCACTCCACCCATGCCCACCTCCATCGCTTCATTAGTGTAGCCTGGTTTTCTATTTTAATACCATGTTAAATGTCTAAATAAAGAAACTTAAAAGATCAGAGTTCTTTGTAAAGGTTTGTTCACCAATTATCCAGATTCAGCAACCTAGAGTGTAGGTTAAAAACAAAGAGGCTGAAAATAGACACCTCAAGTACCAAAACAGCATTTGTATTAAAATAAAAACCAGAGCAAGTAGCATAAGCTTAGTTGTGTGTGTATGCACGTGTAGATCAAAGTTATATGAACCCTTTATCTAGTGAAATCAGGAACACATTCCCTTTGCCCAACTATCTACAACATTTCTCTAGGAGAGAAATTCTTACAGATAAACCCACCCCACTTCACAAATTGCAAAATGAAAAATGAATGATTACCCAATTAGTGAGTAGGGCCAAAAGTCTTAATCTGGTCTATTTTCTAAGGCACATAATAGCTGTTCTAAAGAGTCTCTCCACACTTGTATAGTCAACCTTTCCAAAAACTTCTACAGAATTACAGACAGACGTGAACTTAATTGGATATGATACTTTCTGTGGAATAACTGAATGAGATTTACCATTAATTTAAAGTTGTATTTGTTTAAGTAGTTCAGTGACATGTTCATTCATTAGGCACACATTAGATTAAAATCTAATTATTTTTTGAGGCCATTGGGGATATTTGATTATGAATTGAGTTTTAGATGATACCAAGGAATATCTTAATTTTTAAAGATGTGACACTGCCCTTAAAGAGATGCACACTGAATTACATAAGAGTAAGATGACACGATATCTGGGATTTATAGTAAAATACTTTAGCAAGGAAAAAAATTAAGGATGGATGAAGCAAATGTTGAAAATCAAGAGAAATACTGTATATGAGTAATGGATATATGGTGATTTATGGTGGTTTATTATACTACCCTCTCAACTTTTTAGTATGTTTGAAATTTTCATACGTTTTATTAAAGTCTTATCAGTTTATATTACAAATAAAGTGAAAACTTTACCTCTTTACAAATCAAGTGAAATTTATTTTATTACAAATAAAGTGAAAACTTTTTCTCTCTTTCACTTTTAGCTGGATGAAAGACCAACAAGAACAGATAAAATATCCTAATTTTGAGCAGATCTTAACCAAAGCATGTGGATATCTATCACAGAACAATATGTTTTCCTAAAGGATTGTGCCTGGTGTCTTTTCTTCCTTGAGTGAGTATCAGAATTGCCAGGTGACTGATTCAATAACTTTTGAGGAACAACTCATTCCTAATGAAGTTTAGGATTCCTACCTAGGCCTGCCTAAATAGCCACGTAGAAGCTGCTCGCTTGAAGTAGCATCCCCTACTGTTAGAAGTCTAACAGGAGAAACTGGAGGCCAATTTGCTGGTCTGAATTTGGTAGCAATGTAGCTTACTGTCCCTAAAGCAATATACAGAAGAACCTTCACTAAACGAAAGCCTGTGTAAATGGTGATTGGTAAGAGCTGTTTTCCACATTCTTCCACGAGAAAGACACCAATAAATATCCTTTTCCCCAGGCCACCTCAAATAAAGCAAGCAAGTATCAGGATTCAGTTGAGTGCCTGTTCAAGCTACAGCCAGAGTAAATCATTTATATTGAAACAGATGCAGCTTGATCAGGTAAATAAGTTTTAAATTAGTATGAGCTGATTTCTTTCTATTACTTGCATTCATAATAAATAGCTGTGTGAAAATATATATCGGCCTTCCTTTACATGCACCATTTCAAGCTGTCTTCCACATGGGTGTCTTCTACAAGATGTCCACTTAGATATCAAATAAATAATTATATTTATAAGTCACCTAGCCATCATCTTTGTTTCTTCAGGCTTGAGACAAAATAATCAAACAACCAAAATCTTAAAGAAGGAACTGGTCTCTTCTGCATGGCAGACTAAATATAGGGATAGGAAAAAGGTGGGTCTTCAATAATAATCCCTATGGTGCTAGTGATACCCAGTAATATTTAGCCAAATGTGTCGATTCGTGTAAATTTGCACATATTATGTATGTACTATTTTCAGAGCATACTGTTATTTACAGTGTTCTTCGAAACCAGGTTGGAATAGAATGTAATTTCACTTCAATGACATTTTGCTACTGCCAGAGCTCTTAGTACTCGGGGTGAAATCTAGGTGGAATACAATTATAATTTTCTGAAAAGGAACAAAGAAAGAGGTTGAATAATTTCTCACTTTCAGAGTTCCCTGAAGCATAATGACTCAGTGTTATAACTAACTTTGACAACAGAAGTGATAGCTTTTAAACTTATCTCTCGATTAGACCCCTTAACACATCAGTGACTCAGTTTCCTTATTTGTACAACAGTAGTAAGCTGCCTGACAAGACAGAATGTCATAAATATCTAATGAAATTTTTTAGCAAAAATTTTAAAGGCTTCAAATTTAAAGAAAAGGGTATCCTGGTCCTTTAAAAAAATTACAGTGAAAAAAGTTAAACTCACATCTTACATTAATTCAACAGAATTATTAGTAAAAGGACAGAATGTATAATCCTCCAAATGGACAAAGGAAATTGGGGAGACAACATATACCCACATTGTGGTACTTTATACAATAATGTTAGAACTATCAAATTGCAAGAAAGCCATTAAACCTCTCAACCACAATACATTTGAATCAGGTAATATAAGGGGTTAACAATAATGCTCTATATTTGCATAGCAATGTAGAATTTCCTAAATGTCTTCTCATTCATCACTGTTTTATCTAAACCACCTGTGAAGCAAATCAGGCCAACATTCTCTCTCACTGACAAACATTGATCAAAGGGCTCAAATTTCTGGTGTTAAATGGCTCATCAGAGGCCACAGGCAAATATAAGATAGAACAAACACTGGAACCCAGGGCCTTCAGCCCACCATTCAGTACTTTTGTCAGTAATATGAAGTCTACTAACAACAATAAAAATCCTACTGGGGTCATCATCAGTTTTGACACTGTTTCTCCGCATGAAGTTCAAACTCCGATATCACCAAAGTCTAAACAAACAAGGGGGTAGGGTAATTCTCCCAGCCAAAAAGCTTCCTGAATTTTAAAATTAGAGAAAGGACACAGAAGAATGTACTGATAGGTTCATCTGATGGAGTACACATACTAAGAAAAAAAAAATGGTACATAAATGTAAACTTATGTTTAAAAAAGCCTCTTTTCAACAGTTTACATTATCAAAATGTCTGGCCTACAGGGAAAGAATTCCCAGTTAATAATAATCTACTGAATAATTTTGTACCCAGGCACTGGCTTGCAAAGTTTTCAAAAGTAGGCACACAGCATAACCCTTGCCGAGCACTTTAAAATCTTTGTAAATACAAGATCAGCATATAATATTCAGACGCAAGATAGCTCAGAATGAGGAACCTTCAGTAAGCCAAGGTGAAGGCTTAATGGGAAAAATGAGAGTTTTGAGGCACCAGCTGGGCTGTGAAAAGGCAGGTGAAATAGGGTTGACATTGCAGATTTGGTGAAGATGTTCAGGGTGAGTGGCAGGAAAG
>NW_006433946.1:5320131-5355403 GCF_000325575.1 Pteropus alecto
ATGAAGTGGCAGGATGAAACAGATGCAGAAAAAGATGCCCAGTAAGTGGATGAGCGTGTAAATAGATGAGCGATTAGCTGCAATTGGAATCCAGGTCTCTAACTCTAAACTTCACTCTGCTTCTCCTAACTGGTCTTCTTGCCTCCATTCTGCCACCCCTCTCCAAGAAATTCTCCATTGCATTCTTCCTTTCTGAAACACAATTGTGATCTGGTCAGTACTCCTGCTTACGTATCTTCAATGGCTTACTATGGCTTTCAGAAAGTTGAACCTCTAACATACAAATATCCATCATGATCTGGATTCTCTTTTCTAATAGGTCCACCATATGTATACCCTTTGTTTCAGCCATTAACATCTACCTGTAGTTCTTTTATTGGGCGTTATCATTTCTACTTTTGTATGTTGTTCTTTCAACCTAAAATGCCTTCCCCTTTCATTCTTCAAATAATGGCTTATTCTACAAGCCTTGGTACAAATGTCACCTACTATATAAGCCTTTCCTTACCACACTTAAGCATCCGATTAGATTTAGATGCCTCTCCATGATGTTTTTACAACACCCTCCTATGCATATTCCAATCATTCCTCATCAAATAGCTCTTTAATCATTAATTAACTTCCCTGTCTCCCTCATTCCCTCTCCTTATATCACCAACCCTCAGAATAATGACTAGCACGTAGTAGGTGCTCAGTACATGTTTGTTACAGAAATGAAATCATAAAGTTCAGACTTTATCAATTAAAATCAAAACATGATTTATCCAACTAAAAACATATAACCAAATACTCAGGAAGTTATATAATAACCAGAATATTAACTTGTTACTTCAGGTTACTCATTTGACTACTAACTAAACACCAAAGGCTTCAGAAATTATACAGAAACACAAAGTCAAAACACAAAAACACCAAAGAATGTTAAGCCATTCTACACATTGTTTGTGTGTGAGGGGTGTTAGATCTACCATAACACTAGCCTCTCTTAATGGTTAAGTCACTGACCTAAATATGCAGGATTCAATCATAACGTTTCTAGAGCTCTCTTTACTACTTTGACAAAAAAAATACATTCCATGGTTGACATCAAATAACTATTTTAATAATCTAAGATTCATGTTGTTTAATGAGATGCTACAATCTGGGCCTAACCAGAGTTACATAAAATACAAAGCTCTACTACTAATGCAGCATTCAAAATGTGATGAGTCCAAAACAAGGTTGCCTTCGTTAAAATGGATCAAAATAAAACGGCCGTTATGAGGATGCAGAGATGAAGACTGAAGCAAATAGTTAAATTTTGATTTAATTCATCTTAAGCAGAAGTCATTAAGTACTGAAATGTCTCTGTAAAAACTAATACCCATCAATAGCTGAGGGTATGAGACTGCATTTCCTCTCTATAGAAAACATGCCTTCCTTCTCCAGTTTTCCAGAACAATGAGGAACTAAATGAAAACAAGTGAATCACAAGCCTTATACTTTATGAATTCACTACACTATAGTTATTGAGTTAATTTTTCTACATAGTGGAAACTTTCATCTTAGCTAGTACTATACTAACATTGTGTAATTAACTTTTTACCCCCCAGGTGCATTATCTTCACTATCAATCACTCGTGTGGTCAGTGCTATTTCCCTTCTCCCTTCATCATTGACCTCCTCCTCTCCCAAATAACTTCAAGGAGAATCAATTGGCATTTCCTTTATTCTCTCTCGCTGGTAACCCAATTCTTATTCTTCTTATTCTTATTCTTCTATAGAGTTCTTATTCTATAAGACAGATGCCTTTGAGAAACTTATAAAAGCTATGGGGTCCAGAAAAACGCATCATACACTCAAATTTTTTCATACAATTTCAGGAGTTTAAGAACAACTATCCTCCACAATCACCTATACAAATAATTTCTATTACCATATGGCTTTTTTTTTTTTAGTTTATTTATTTTGTATGGTGACATTGGTTAACGAAATTCAATAAGTTTCAGCTGTACACTTTAACAGTAAGGTATAGATATATTTACACTGTGTGTTCACATCCCATAGTTAATTTCCATATGGCTCTTTTATAAACCCACATGTGCACATCCACACACACACACACATAATTAAGGACTATTACACTGATTAATAACAATACTCAAAACAATAAGATTTAGTCTAGGTAAAGCTTTATCTTGCTAGCAATATTTTAAAGTAAGAGTCCCAGATGAACCCTTCTCTGAAAGGCCTCAGAAGAAAATGTTGAGTACTTCAATAAGACAACTCAAAATAAGGAGTAAGTTATTCATTAAAAAAAAAAAATTAGTCTATGGCCATGCCACCCTGAACATGCTTGATCTCATCTGATCTCGGAAGCTAAGCAGGGTCAGGTCTAGTTAGTACTTGGATGGGAGACCACCTAGGACGACCAGGTGCTGTAGGCATTAAAAAAAAAAAAAAATTACCAAGTCTTGTTTGGTCAACTTGTGTGCCCTAAATAAAAAGTGCTGAAATATCTTCCTAAATTTGTTTTTATTAACTGACACAGCTGCTTGTAAAAATCATGTAAGGCTCAAGTTATTTGAGCAAAAAGAATTTTCCACCGATATTAACAGACTGGATTCAAACACTTGTTCTCCTATATCAAGCTATGTTTAACATCTAACAGTGTTAGCTAGGAACTGAAAGTGATACTATCTCATAACTATCTAGTTACCTTGTCAAAGCAAGTAAAACATAAAAGATAAAACAGGACAAATGACCAAAGGAAAGGGAAGAATATAATCAAGGTGTTATTTACTAACAGAGATAAGTGCTTTCTCTTGAGATCATACTTCCTAAAAGTGAAAGGTTCTTGCTAGATGTACCAAACCATTTGTGGAAACTCTTAGTTCACTTTTATTTTTGTTTAAACTTTTAATCACTGTTTAAACCACAGTTTGTGCTGGGTTAAAAAAAAAAAAAGGAAATATGATCACTTTTACCACAAACTGATAAATTTCAAAATCACAGCATTAGAACTTTTAAATATATTAAACTTGGGGGATAGACTCACAAAACTTCTAAATTTCACGATGGTGGCAGCACCCATTAAACCCAGCATAGACAATTCACAAAGACCTTGTGGTTCAATTTCATTTGTAAACAATGGGGTAGCGGGACACATCAAGTAAGTAAATTCTCAATTTGCCTCAAATTACGGTGGAATTGATGAGACTTTAAACTTGTCATTGTATTCTACCCAATCTTTCCCACATAATGGAAGGCTGCATATTTCCTTAAACTATAATGCTTTGACCACTTGTTTTCCAATATGGATAGTCCATAATTGAAAGGCAAATAGGAGGCAAGAGAGGGAAGTATAACAGGTACATCCAAATGGTCTGATGCCATAAGAAATGTCTTTAGTTAAAAATCACCGTCTCCTTTCTAAGTATAATTATAATCAAGTTGCTGGTTAAAACTGAAAACTAGATGAGTAACATGTGGCTTGTGCTTCACAGCTATACTAAGAACGTCCAGACAGGAGCATTTTGCTGAATTTGTGCAGAAAAACCGTTTCCCCTCATGCCACCCGAATTAGAAAGTTTACCGAAAAAGAGGAACCCTTTTAACTGATGAGTTGAGGAAACTCTAGTATTTCCCAATCTAATAGCGGGCCCCATAGATTTCATTCCCCTGCACATTAAGTCAGTGGCAGGAAATGGACTGCTACCACTGGTTCACACTCAGGACCGTGAGACTCATGCCTTCTTAACCAACTAAGTGGAAGTGCTGTATGCCTGTACCTATTACACACACGACAGTTGGTGGCACTTCACCCAGCCTCCGACTCCCACGCTCCCTCCACTCTTCCAAAGAAATGTGTCGGGAAAGCACATGGAGAGGCAAGGTGGGGGGCGGGGACGCACGTAGGCGCCTCTTCCTTAGATTTCTGGTAAAGCAGAAAGCCTGGGGGCCTACGTTGTGTTTTATTTTTGTTTTATAGGATTTGTTTTTTGATTTGCAAGTCCGTGGGTAGCCTCCCAAGTATTTGGACTGCAAAGAGGAGCGGTCTCCCTGCCCCGACCCTAAGCGTCAAAGAGGCAAAACCCAGCAACTGACAGGGGTGGGAGGGGAATGGAATCGCGCAAAGAAGATTCGTGCCCACAAGTTAGACAAACAACAGACCCTACCCAGTACTCTGGGTCTCCCCAAGTTGGGCTGGGGCCTCTCCCCGTCCCGCACTGCCTCCCAGGCAGACAAGAGTGAGAAAGGGGTTAAGTGGAGAAGGGGGTGCTCTTCCGCCCCCACGCCGTCTCCGCGCCTCGGCGTGGCCGCTCCTTCAGCGGCTCCCGGACTTGCACAGCGAGGTCGCGGTCACCCTTGGGAAGGGGCCCCGGGTCTCCCGTGCTCAACGGCAGGAGGAGCCCGGGGCTCTCGCTGTCCCCAAGACCGGCGGGGGTTGCGGGAGCACTCACCAATTTGGGCTTGTTTTTCGTTTCCTCTTCGTTAGCGGCGCGGTTCCCCGTGCTCCGCTTGTTGCTCCGGCCCCCACTGGGTTCCTCGCTGCCGCCTCCCGCTCCCGACGCCGCCGCCCCGGGATGCTCCATCTTTCTCCGGCCCTGTCACCTGTGCCCTGTAACCCCACCTCTCCTCCACTAAGGAAGCCCCTCGGGGCGGTCCCGCTGCCCCGCGCTGATTCGGCAGCACCTCTTCCCGAGGGGGAGTGTGTATGCCTACGAAGCTGCCGATTTCAGGCCCCCGGTACTCCGGGTTCCCAGGCACCCCAGACGCCACACGCCGTTGCCACTACTCAGCGCTAGGACAAGCCTTGCCCCTGAGCAGATACAATTACCACGACCGCTGCCGCCGCCCTCAGGGCGGTGTTTAGGGTGGAGAAATTAGTTGGTGCCTATCTCTTTAAGAGGGCCTCAACACACGTGATTCATCAAAGTGCCCGCAGTCAGCCGCCTGGGCGCTGAGAGCTGCTTCCTACTCCGGGTGCCAAGTCGGCCCCAGCTACTGAGCATGCCCGGCGCAAGACCTGGAGCCCAACCAGAGGACTTTAAGCTGCGGTTAAGCACTGATTTCACTTCCTAGGGGCCTAGCGTGAAATGGGAGAGAACTAGTCCAGAGAGAGAGAGGAGGTGTAGCCCATTTTAGAGATGAGGAAACTGAGGCCTGGGAGTATCCACCTGTGTTTTACTAGCAGGTCTACCTGAATATCGAATATCGGCTTCTCTAGTGTAGGCCAGAGCACCTTCCCGGGCAGAGGCCTTGCTTGGGGTGTGGTCCTGCTCTACACTCTGTGAGAGAGACTGATTGGCAAGGCAACTGGCATCCCAAAGGAAAACCACCACGGGGAGTGCTGATTAATTGCCTAGACAGACTGTATGGATCAAAGCAGAAAGTGGGGGTGCTTTCTGTTACCATGACTGCGTTGCAGCCAAAGAAATACAGCCCCTCCTTTATTCCCATGCTGCTGAGTAATAGAAGCAGCAGGCACCCCCTGCTTAATCCCTGAGGGGGTGTGAGGCTCCTTAACCAAAGCACCTATAGAGAGCTAACAATTGGATTGAGTGTTTTCAGTTTCTGGAACTGCTTTAGGTTTAGGGTTGTTGTGGGGAGTGAATAAGATTATGCGTGTAGAAACTTTGTTTAAAAGGTAAATCTCTAGGCAAATGCTAGGTGTTTTTGTGCAGCAGGACACTGTGTTATCATTAGTCTTTAGTCTTTGAGTTGTCAGAAAGAGGCCCAGGCAATATTTCTTCTATCCTTTTTAAACAGGGCCCTTTAAAAATAATGTTCATACCAAGATATTAGAGGGGCAAAGCAGAATTTGAATGAACCACCATAATAAAATAAGAGCACATATGCTAAGGAAGCTATCTGAATCTAAGTTCAGACACCAAGGCTCTAAACATGTCCATACGCCTGTTGCTCATGTATCTCCCTTTGCTCTTCTCTCCTTCAACCTAAATTCAGCTCTGCTGAATCTAATTTGTTTAGGGACATATTTATTGAGTGCATTAGGATAAATGCAACCATGCTGTAGGCGTGATAAGGCAATTAACTTGGACAGTAGAGTGAAAAGAATGTTACATATCAAAACAGTTTTAATCCCAGCTTTGTCATTAAAATCATGTCTTTTAAATCATGCAGGTGGTAAATTACCCAGGGACAGCAGAGAAGAGGGAACACATGCTCCCAGACAGAGTGGACAAGGAGCCCTAAGGTAAAGTTGCTTTGTTGAAGGTCCTCTTTGACTTAAAATTTGATGTGTATTTTAAATTCGACTCACTGCACATGCATATGCATGCATACACATGATTTAAATTACTTAAATGTCTTCCCTCCTGGAAAGTTGTATACAAATGCATACTGCTGAAAGATGTGACCTGTTTACGCAATGCTTTCATATAATTTCTGTTTGAGAGATGTGGATGTAGGTCATGGTTGAGGTTCTCCAAGCTCAAATGTTGCTGAATAATCAGCTCAGTAGACATTTATTGAGCTCCTTAGAGTATACCAGGTGATATACGGAGTGTAATGGGTTAGAAGGATGAAGCGGATACCATTTCTGCCTTTTAGAACCCTGCAGTCTACTGGGAGAGGCAGATTGTTAAAGAACTGCACTTCAGTACAACAGATATGAACAGGGAGCCCTGGAGAGTATGAGGGAAGTACTCACTGGAGTGTCAGAGGCTTTGCAACACTTTCCCAAAGAGGATGATGTTTGAGCTGAGTCTTAACAGTCTAATTAAAGTCAGTAAGTATTTGTTGACAGCCTACTGAGTGTTAGGTACTATGCGAGGTATTGTAGGTACAGTGGTGAGCAAGATAGATGTAGTTTGCTCTTATGGAACTTTCTGACTATTGGGAAGGATATTAAGTAAAAATGTATTGAGAAATTATAAGGCAAAGCAGGAGAGTGAAGAGCATTCCAGGCAAACAAAATAATGATAGCATGTGCAGAGACCCTGTGGTTAGGAAATAGGGGGCGAGGGGCGGAGACTACTGTTGGCAAGAGAAGAAGCAGAACAGATAAGCAGCTTCCAAATCATGAAGGCCCCTACTTGTAGGTCTCTGGTGTGGTTTTAGAAGGGGGAAGGCATTATAATACAAAGACTTCTGTTTGAAGTGTGTAAATAGACTTAAAACTAGATGGCCATTATTTTGAATGTAAGGTTGGGTTTCAATATCCTCAGGCCAGGCGAGGCTACATCTAAAAGCAAATTAGAGGTGCATATAAAAGATGCATAATCTTTACCACAAAAAGTAAAAAACTCTTTATGTTACATTTGGCTGTATTGTGGTGTCACAGCCTCATCTTAATTCATGATGTTTGTTTTTCAGGATTTTGCCCCAGTTAATGTAAACTGTAATTACAAACAAACACCCCTCCTTCAGGCATCATGGTCATTGGCCTCTCCTGGAACTTAACACAGGAAGAAGCCACTACTCTGTTGCAAGAACACATTGTCCACCGATTATGAACCAAGCACCTCACCAAGTGCAGTCCTAGGGCTGATCTGATTGCACTGCATTCCTTTATTTTTACCTTCCTGGGACACACAAATAAGCTGGTGGATGGAGAAACATCTTTTCTCCTTTACTGAAGAAACAAGAAGGCTATTACCATCCGCTGGGATATCAAAAGTATATTTAGACCTACTGACTTTTGGTCTTTCCTTCTGGCCTCTGATGAGTTTAGCACCCAGTCAACATTAAAACAGCAGGCCTGGGAGAAAACAAAGATAAAAGGCTGCTAGGCCCTAGCTTTCTTCAAACTGACCTTAGACCCATCCATTACCTCAGAGGTTTCTGATGATCCTTATATTCTCTCTCTGGCTTTCTGTCTCCCTTCTACTGCGTGTTCTCATCTAAACTATCTGGGTCATTAATAGAGAAATGAAAGGAAATGTGGATTAGGCAAATATGTGACGTAACTGCCTTCAGGATCATGGGAAAATATTTGTGAATTAAAGGCTGCCTAAGAATAAACAAGTATTTATTAAGCATGTACTATATGGCCAACACCAAACTAGACGTCTTGCAGATGAAAAAGTACCAGATATTCTACTATACTGTCATTTATGTCTTCCTGAAAAATCTCTTGTTCTGCAAAATTGCACACTAAAAATAACAGGACTTCTGGGGGAAATATGTTTAGGGAAGATCACTTAAATCCAATGCAAGTTTGTAATCAGAGCACTAATGAAAACAATAACTATCCTAATAAAAACATTCACGAGATTAAACCTCCACTGACTTTCATACCTAGCATCACAGTCATTAATGCTTGGTAGTCTTCATGCTTCCTCCTTTCCGCTGTGGGTCCTCAAGGGCATTCACTTTTAATGGATGTCATTTTCATCAGAATCAACAGTTTAATTGAGGAGGACTCAACTTTTTAAAAATACATGGTGAAAGATCTTCACAGTTTCATTATCAATACTCAGAGCTTCACGGGTCACACTAAAGAAGCAGAATCTTTATGCAAATTCTTCTTTCTTAAAGTCTTCATATATTGCCGAGACTTCTTAATTGTGAGAAAGCATACTCCTGATCACATCAAAAGTTAAAATGCTAAGACAATTCATTCATGAACCATCTAGACTTCCACCTTATTTTGACATCATTCTTCTATTTACCAATTTCTAAAGTGTTATTCGTGGTACACAAACACTTGTAATGGGACAGACTGTAAAATATAAAATCTCTGCCATCAATAGGTATAAAATCTAGTTGAGAAAACAAACAAGAAGACCAATGTGGGGGACAGTAAGAAAAAATTAACTGCCTCACTCAGAGGTACTGACTCTAAATTCAACATAATATGGAGAAGGAGTGAGATTAGTTAGGCCCAGAATAAATGAAGTTTTCTAGGAGGAGGGAAAACTTGGGCTGCTGAGCTATGAAGCAGATACCAGACTTGAATAGGCAAAGCAAAGAAAGGAAGTAAGGAAAAGACAACATATAGAATGGCCTGGAAACAATACTGACCACTAATGTTGAGGAGCCAGTGCGGCTTGACTAGAATGGTGAGAACATAGATGTTGAATAATAGTAGGAAACATGGTTATCCCCATAGCATTTTCCTACTATGTAAACAGATTTGAATGTAAGGTGTAGTGGTAGTAACTGATAAAGATCTTTAGCAGAAATGTTATAAAGGAGTATTTTAAGGAGCTGGTTTGGCAGAACAACTAGTCTATGCAGAAGAAATTTGAACACTGATTTTCAAACATTTCTATAATATAGGTTATTTTTTTTTTTAATAAAACATTTCACAGAACATACAACAGATACAAATCAAGCTTACTTGTTTGAAGTTACCATGAGAACAGAGACCATAGCCCTGCTCGTGTCCACTTGGCTTCTCTCTCATCCTCTGATGCCACCCTTTGAGGCATCACTGCTCAACTCTAGCTAAAACTTAAGTCCTGCCAGATGAGGTTGTAAGGATTGGATCTAGAGTAGCCCCAGAGGAAATGAAGAGAAATAAATGAAAACAAGATATGTTAAAAAAAAAAAAAAGTTCCTCTCCATGGACTATGTACAGGAAACAAAGAAAAAGAAAGAGTAAAAAGGAATTACTAAAATGTTGGCCCAAGGAAATAAAAATCTAGTGGCACACTGGGAGATTATCTCAACAGGTGCTTGTCATTGGTAGGCAGAGTCAGACCAAGGAAGCTAATACCCAGAAATTAAAGAGACTAGTTAGGGCAGAACGGGAAAGCTAAAAATGTTCTTGCAGTCACCAACAGAAGAGTTTGGACAGGCTGGTAAAGCAGAGGGTTGTGTAACAGTAGGCAATAAGCAGACAGACAGCTAGATTCTGAAATGCAGCATTGGACATACTGGCAGGCAGGTAGACAACAGAATATAGACAATCTGATGGCAGACAATAGGCAGAGGTTGAAGCAAGCAGCAGTATGTAGCTGGAATCCAGTCACAGGGATTGGGATTAAGAATCCCATTAGCAATCCCTTAAGAAATGTGGCAAGACAATACTGAGCAAGGCAAGGCACCAAGCCTCGAGGAATCAGCATATCAGATGAAGTCCATAAAGGGAGGCAGACACGGGATTAAAAATGGCACCCATGACACCATTACTTCAAATGGTCTATGAAATCAGAATAGGACCAGAAGCGATAGGTCCACTTGATGCTAAGCCACCAAACTACTGAAATATTTCTGAGCAGGATTGGTCCCAGTGAAGGAGAAGTGGACAACAAGGCTTGGAAACAATACTGACAGGGTGCCAAGCATCTAAAACACAGCCCCACAAAAATTAGTCCAAGAGACAATAATGCCAATTTTTCCTTTTCAGGAAAGTGTTGAGACTGATAGAGACTTTGAGATTCATGCTAGCTATAGTTTTCTACTGTACACTGAAAACCAACCGTTTGAATTTTCTTTGGAAAATATGCTTCTAACGAAGAACAGACTTACCTGTTTTACATTAACCAAAACCCCAAAGCGATTTTCAAGAATAGCTTAACAGGTCATGAATGATAATTGTCTTATCTATATATTACTAAGACATAGGTGTACTAGTAATAAACAGGGAGGGAAAAACTTTCAGTTTGCATGTTAAATTATGTGGATCAAAGAAACATACCTCACTGTTCATAGGGATGGTATTTATTTTATGAAGGTGAGTTTTTTTTTATCAGTATAAACAATCTCTTGAAGATGAATATAGTTCAAAAGTGAGAGTACAATTATGCAATGACAATCTATTGTCTCTTTTTGTGGTTTCTGTTTATTTTCTGACTTTTTAAAATTATAATTAATTACATGGAAATTAAGAAACACATATTTGATATCCATAAATAATAAAAACAAGTTTTCATATCTGGACATCTATAGTTAGGCAAGTCTTAGAAATAGGTTTATTTTTGTTTTATTTATTCTCCCACATGAATTCTAACAGCTTTATTGGGATATAATTCACATTTCATAGAATTAACCCTTTTAAAGTGTACAATTCATAGGTTTTCAATATAGTCACAGAGTTGTACAACCATCACTATTAATTTTAGAACATTTTCATTACACCAAAAAAGAATGTCCTGTGCATCGTAGGAGATTGAGCAACATCTCTGATCTCTACCCACTAGGCAACCAGTAATCCACTTTATGTCTCTGTAGATTTGCGTATTCTGGACATTTCACATAAGTAGAATCATACAGTATATGGTGTTTTGTGACTGGCTTCTTTCACTGAGAATATTATTTTCAAGGTTCATCTACATCAATTTTTATTTGTTCATTATTACCTATATGTTTCTTAGACACAAATACAAATTTGTTGTTTAAGCCACTTCTTCTGCTACATACACAGTGACAAACATACCTACTTACTATTTCCAAACAATTGTTATTCTCACGTGAGCAACATTACCTTTATTTTAATGTGTGTATAGTCCTCCAAATGTGTATTGTTCCCAAAAAGAAATCTCAACAGTTTCCTTAATATCACCAAAGACCGTTCTGACTTTTCTGTTGGCTACCAGCTCTTTAAAGGTAATGTATGGCTTCTGGGTTATAATCCCATCCTACCTATCTGAATTGTTTTCTTAGCATCCAGCCATCCAATATCAAAAGTTATTCTCTTCCTAGACATCTTAGAATCTGCATTCTGGTTTCATGGTATCATTATCCTCCCTGTCACTCAGTCCTGATATTTCAGAATCTACCATAATCTCAATCAATGGGTTTAGGATGTAGTCAAGGCAACTGACAAGTACGCATCTAACTGCAAAAGAATGTTACAGAAACAGAAGGAAGAGAATAGAGAAGGTTTCATGAAAAAGCTGGGTATTTAAGTAGGGTCCCAAAAGGTGGAAATTAGAGGATTAGAAGAAAGGTCATTTGAGGGAGAAGGAAAGGCATTTTAATAATGAGATACGGGGAGAGAGAGAGGGGGAAGAGGATGGGGAGGGGGAAGGGGAGGGAGAGAGAATGAATATGAGAAACTACATTTATTTTGGTTATTCAGGAGTAAATTGCATTTCTTTTCCCAAATTTATTCTCTGTTAACTTTTAGAAAGCTGAACTAGATTAATTTGGACAGTGAACCACACTTTGGAAAGATGTTTCAAGAGCATTAGAACAGAAATCCTACATCTTGATTCTGCGTTCTTTGCTCTAGAAAGCACATTGAATTTCTACCTTTAAGATAACACAAAATCATTGCCTCTAAAGACTTGCCTCTGGCTTTACTGAAGGGTTCACTGTGTGGACCTCAGAGGTCAGGATTCTTAGCCACACCTGCCAGCTTTGCACATCAAAACAATTCACAAAAAAGGGCCTAGATTAGGGGTTCCCAACCCCCAGGTCTGTGGCCTGTTAGGAACCAGGCCTGGCAGTGAGCAGCTTCACCTGTATTTGCAGCTGCTCCCTAGCGCTAGCATCATTGCCTCAGCTCTACCACAGATCATCGGGCATTATATTTCATAGGTGCACCGGTCCCTGGTGCCAAAAAGATTGGGGGCCGCTGGCCTAGAGGATGAGCCAGAGTGGTAGACAAGTGGTCAATATGAACAGTGTCGAGCTAGGACAGCATCAGTATCTCCTGGAAACTTATTAGGACTAACAATTCTCGAGCACCACCCCAGACCTACTGGATCAGAAACTCTGGTGCGATCCAGAAATCTGTGATTTAACAAGCTCACCAGGTGATGCCGGTAATGCTAAACTTTGAGAACTACTGAGGTAGAAGAAAACGAGTCATGAGCAGGAGGATACAGGACGGAGGAAAGAGAAAAAAACAAGGTACCAGCAAGGGAGCTGGAGCTGAATAAAGGAGTGGAATACTGAAGGAGTAGTACACCGAATTATATCACTGACTGCTGTCCCAAGAACAACTCTTTACTCAGGTGTTTTAAAAGTGCTCAACTGCATGTTTAAAATGTAGCAATAAATGGAGTGCAATGGGAGACCAAATGTTGAATGAAAGGCAGAACAGAGTCAGGAGTAAGTGGTATAAAGAGCTAGATCAAATCCAAACCAGCAGGAGCTGTCAGGAGCAGAGCAAAGCACAGCAGTGGTAGATGAGCCAAAGAGATGAATTGGTTGCTTCTGATGGTTTTAGAGAAACTAATGCTTCTGACACTCAATTCTGTACTATCAGAGAGAAGAACAAGCAGCCCCAAAGATAGGGTTAAGGGGAGGAGACATATTTATGTTTCCAAATTATCTGAGTGAGAGCTTGCAAGAAACAAGACATTTCTTGTAACCTAGGCCCTTGATATTTCAGTAGGGAGTATGGCTTATGAAACTGCCTTATTCCACATTCACAGCCATCAACTGTGCATGGAATTTGTGACACCAACATAAATCAATGTACCTATAAGAAACGAAATATATTTAAATCTGAATAAGATGGTCTTTGAACTAGCTTTTGTCATTATTTGGATATAGTCTCCAAGGAGGCTTTGTGGTTATCAGTAACAAAGTCTATAAGGAGAGGAAACTAATGAGGGCTGTCAGAGTCCCAAGTATTTAAGGTCAAGGACCTAGAGAAACCAAGTCATCTTTACAGTGTGTCCTGGGGGGTGCAGAAGGGCAAGGATGTGGTCAGATAGGAAGGCTTAGCAGGCTCCACTGCAATGCAAGCTTTAGTCAGTGTCTGAGTATCTAGTTGGGCAGGTGGGCCAAAGCAGTGAGGGATCCACAAACTAAATATCTGTGTTCAGCACCAGGCAGATCAGATCCATCTGCATGTATCACAGGCCCAACCTGTAAACTGAGTAGTTCTCAACCTATTTTCCACTGAAACACCTGATGGATGAAGACCCTTCATTCAAATCTCTGCTTATAAATTCTCTACTTGCCATATACTTGGAGCACATTGCTTAATTCCACTGTGCCCGTTTCCTCATTTGTAAAATGGTAAATACTTCATAGTGCTGATGAGGATTAAATGAGATAGTGCATGTCAAGTGATGAACTTAGGGTTTGCCTCAAAAAGCACTGAATACATTTCAGCTTCTATTGTGAGAGAAAGCACATATTATGGTTTACTCCACTTTTCACAAGATTTTGTGACCTTGGCCAAGTAACTTGGCCTTAGTTTCCTCATAAATAAAAAGGTTAAGAATAATACCTCTATCATAAGTTGCTTCGAGAATGAGATTAATTAATACATGTAAAATGCTTATTACAATGCCTGGCACATAGTAAATGCTCAATAAATGTTAACTACAATTATTATTCCTCAAGGTACATATAATTCCCTGAACTCTTTATCGAAGTATAATTGACATAAACTGCACATATTAAAGTGTACAATTTGACAAAATTTATATCCAAAATAGTCAAATTCACAGAAGCAAAGAATAGAATGGTGGTTGCCAGGGTCTGGGGGAAAGAGGAAAAGGGTAGCTGCTAATCAACAGTTATAAAATTTCAGTTATACAAGATGAATAGGTTCTAGAGATCTGCTGTACAACATTGTGCTTATAGATAATAGTGTATTGTACACTTAAAACCCTGTTGAAAGGGTAGGTCTCATTGTGTTCTTACCACAATAAAATAATATTTTAAAAAGACATATGTGTATAACCTTCTACAGCTATCACCTCAATCAGGAAAATGAACATATCCATCAGCCCAGAAAATGTTTCTTCCTGCCTCCGCTTTGCTCCCAAGCAAACACTGATCCACTTTCTGTCACTGTAGGTTAGTTTCCATTTTATACAGTTTTATATGCATGGACTCATATGGTATATGCTCTTTTTTCTCTGGTTTATTTTACTAAGCATATTTATTTTGAAGTTAATCTATGCTGTTGCATTTTTATTACTGAGTAGTATTCCATTGTATGGATACACTACAGTTTGTGTACTCAAGTATAAATCTTTGTGTAAACATAGGCTTTCATTTCTTTTCAGAGAATACCTACGAGTAGAATTGGCTGGGTCATGTGGTAGGTGTATATTTAACTTAAGAAACTGCCAAAATTATGGTGCATCTGTACAATAGAACCCAGCAATATAAGGTTGAATAATTGGTATCAAAAAACTATAGATAAATATTCAGATAATTATACTGAGTGAAAAAAAACTGACAGAAAATAATACATACTATATGATTTCATTTTCATAATATTCTTGGGAATGCAAAATAATCTTCAGTGTCAGAAAGGAATTAATGGTTGCCTGGGCATTAGGAGAGGTTAACTATAGGGGCAGGAGGGAGGGATTAGAAAGGGACAGAGGAATCTTCTGGGGCTGAGATATATGTTAATGATCTTGATTGCAGTGATGGTTTCACAAGTATATAAATGTCTTAGGTATCAAATTGTACTTTTGGATTTATTTATTTTATGGATACAATTTTGGATACGATTTATTTTATGTCAATAATGCCTCAATATAGCTGTTAAAAATGTGTCCGAATAAAAATATTTTGTAGATATCAAAAAAAAACAAAGAAACTGCCAGACTGTTTTCCAAAGAAGTTGTAATGTATTACATTCCCAGCAGCAATGTATAAGAGAGTTCTAGTTTTTCTACATCCTTGGCAACACTTGTTAAGGAAATTCTTTTTTAATTTCAGCCATTCTGATAGATGTGTGTTGCTATATCATGGTTTTTATTTGTATTTCTTTAATGACTAATGATGTTGAACATATTTTTCATATGTTTATTTCCTACCTAAATATCTTTTGTGAAGTGTCTGCTCAAATATTTTATTTTTTAAGTGGGTTGATGGTTTTCTCATTAATGAGTTTTGAGATTCTTCTTGTATTCTGAATGCAAGTCCTTAATCACATATATGCTTTACAAATATT
Organism: Pteropus alecto; assembly: GCF_000325575.1. Lineage (NCBI taxonomy): Eukaryota > Metazoa > Chordata > Mammalia > Chiroptera > Pteropodidae > Pteropus > Pteropus alecto. The sequence continues at coordinate 5,335,904 of NW_006433946.1, forward strand.
TTCTTCCAATCTGTGACTTATTTTCATTCTCTCAACAGTGTATTTTGAAAAACAGAGGTTTTTAATTTTGATGAAGTCTAATTTACCAATTTTTATTTTATGGACTGCACACTGGATATGATATCTAAGAAATCTTTGCCTAACTGAAGTTCAAAAAATTTTTCTCCTATGTTTTTCTAGAAGTTTTATGGTCATAGGTGTTACATTTAAGTTTATGATCTTCTTTGAGTTAAATTTTATAATGGTATAAGGTATAGATTGAAATTCTGTTTTTATTTTTGTATATGGACATCCAGTTGTTCCACTACCATTTATTGTAAAAGCTATTCTCTGTCCATCTCGCTCTTTTTTCCATCTCACACCTTTGTAAAAGATCAGTAGTCCATATATGTGTGAGTTTATTTATGGACTGTTTATGTTCTATTTCATTGATCTATTTGTCTGTCTTAGGTCATCAATACTGTACTATTTTGATTACTATAGTTTAATAATAAGTTTTGAAAATAGATAGTGTTAGCCTCTCACTTCACTCTTCTCTTTCAAAGTTGTTTGCATTTTTGTATGAATTTTAGAATCAACTTGTACATTTCTTAAAAAATAAAAAGCCTGCTGGGGCTTTGTAGGAACGCATTGATTCCACAGCTCAATGTTGGTATCTTTACAAAATTTAGTCCTTCAATCCATGAAAAAGGTATATCTCTTCATTTATGTATGTATTTTCTAACTTCTTTCAGTAATGTCTTTTCTCTTTTCACTTTAAAGGCTTTACTTCTTTTGTTAGATCAATTCCTAAATATTTCATAGTTTTGATACTATTGCAAATGGTATATATTTTTTAATTTTGTTTCCTATATAGTTCATTGCTAGTGTATAGAAATACAATTGATTTCATAAATTGGTCATATCTTGCAACTTTGCTAAACTCACTTGGGAGTTCTGGTAGCTTTTTTTGTAGATTCTATTGGTTTCTCGACATAGATAATCATGTCTTCTGCAAATAAAGGCAGCTTTACCTAATCCTATCCAATCTAGATATATTTCACTTATTTTCCATGCTGGATAACATAAGCTAGAAGCACTAGTAATAATGTTGAATAAAAGTCGCTAGAGAGTGTTGGATTTTGTTAACGTCCTGATTTCAAAATTTAATAGAAAGCTACAGTAATCAAGACTGTATGGTACTCTCATAAAAATGAACCAGAAATAAACCAATCACTGATGGTCGATTGATTTTTAGACAAGGGAAATAATAGTATTTTCAACAAGTGGTGCTGGGTCAACTTGGATGTACACATAAAAAAATAAAATTGGATCTCTACCTCATATGATATGTAAAAATTAATTCAAAGTGGATCAAACACCTAAATGGAAAAATTAAATCTATAAAACTCTTAGAAGAAAACGTAGCTGTAAATATTTCTGACTTTGGTTTCTAATATATAACACCAAAAGGACAAGCAACTGAAAAAAAGAAAAAAAGATCAATCGAACTTCATTAAAATTAAATGTTTTGTGCTTCAGAAGACACCATCAAAAAAGTGAAAAGATAACCCACAGAAAATATTTGCAAATCATATATCTGATAAAAGTGTAGGATCTAGAATATATAAAGAACTCTTACAACTCAACAATAAAAATACAAACAATCCAGTGTAAAAAAAATGCAAAGAATTTGAATAGTTCTCAAAAGAAGATATGAAAATGAGCAATAAACACATGAAAAGATGCTCAATATCATTAGCCATTAGGGAAATGCAAATCAAAACCACAATGAGATATCACTTCACACTCACTATGATGGCTATAATTGAGAAGACAGGAAATAACAAATATTGACAAAGGATGTGGAGAAGTTGGAACTCTCATACAGAGCTAGTGGGGATGTAAAATGACGCAGCTGCTTTGAAAACGTTTGGCAGTTTTTCAAAGAGTTAAACATAGGGTTGCCATATGACTCAGCAATTTTACTCTTAGTTATATACCCAAAAGAATAGAAAATATATGTCCTCACAAAAACTTTTACATGAATATCCATGCCACCATTATTCATAACAGTCAAAAGATTAAAACAACCTAAATGTTTATCTTATGAATAGATAAACAAAATGTGTTATACCTGTACAATTGATATTATTCAGCCATAAAAAATGAAGAACTCTTATGCTAAGTGAAATAAGCCTGCCACAAGAAGGTCACATATTACATGATTCCATTTACATGAAAAGTAAATAAAAAGTCCAAAATAGACAAATCCACAGAGACAAAAGTAGATTAGTGCTTCCCAGGGGTTTGCAGAAGAGGTGAGGGGGAAGGGGGTGACTGCTAATGGGTATGAGGTTTATTTTTCAGATGATAGAAAATGTTCTGGAATTATAGAGTGGTGATGGTTGCAAAACTTTGTGAATATACTCATAATCACTGAATTGTATACTTTAAAAGGGTTATGATATGTGAATTGTATCTCAATTTTTAAAAAGATTTTTTGAATAGTGAAGAGCCATAGAAAACAGAGATAGTGTTTCCCTCCAGAGATTACTGCCCATTATAAATGATAAATTCAGGATTCCTCTCTTATAATGAACCCTACTGTATGGGTAGGTATCTTCTAGCCCTCTCTGCATCACCCTGTGGAAATTGGGGCTCAGGAAACTGGTACAAATGCTGATACTCCAGCAGCTGATATTGCTGATATTAACTGCCCTTCGTCTCCAACCCTGGGGTCTTGTGTCTTCTGCCGACATCTATGAAACTGTGGCTGACTAACTTGTTAACTTGTACATAGGGTAAAATCTGATTCTTCATTGACAAGGTCCATAAAATTAATTGAGTTCAACTTTCTCATTTTACATCTTTCAAAGCTAAATCACATATCTATGTATTTCAAGAAAGCTGAGGAAGAAAAAATGAGAAGAAAAAATTGGTTTTGTTATGGAATGGGTTTATCACCCTTTGACAACTTTGTCCTTAAGCTGTTAGCGTTTGTCATATCATATTTCTTTTTAGTTCTTAGATTCATATTAGAGTACCATTTTAAATACAAAACTCCAAAAATAATTCTCTGACTTTTTCTTGGTAGCATTTACTGATCTAAAACCTTTTTTCACTCCTAATAGCATATTTGAAGGACTAAAGAAAAAAGAGATCTATAATGAAGATTCAATGGTGTATGTAGAGATTTGTGATCGGTTTACCCATGGTTATCAGGAAAATGGTGGTATTATGAAAAACAATTTAGAATGCACTGAATACTTCTCAAAGTGTATCATAACTTCAGGATAACTTTTATAAGATAGATATCTGGTAAGTGATATAGTACTTGATAATGAGTTGTGTTATTTCACTACTTTGGTTCCCTGGTTCTTATATATTATTATGGATTGTTCTAGTTCTTGGCAAACAAGATATGTATAGTTTGATTTTTTAACTGTCCTTGGATTTCAGAGTTCTTATATAAAGCCTTGTGTTTAATGATGGCTTATCTTATAGTATCCTATCAAGACTGATTTTTAATTTGTATAACATTCTGCAAAGTCATGACCATCGTATTGTGACAAAAAAATTAACATATTTCTGTTGAATTTTTTTCTACAAATATAAGCAGCACTTTTTTTATAACACTTTTTTTAATGTACATGAAATGGGTTTAAGACTTTAGGCAAAAAACTAAATAGATGAATGAATTAAACCTTAAAAATAATAAGCTCTAATACTTTATGCAGTATTATTAATTAGGTAATATTCTAGGCTTAATATATTCCTTTATCTTGGTTGGGTCACCGTGGGTCTAGCTGAATTTGCTCCTTCAACATTTCATTTCCTCTGTAATAATGTTTAGCACATTTTATTATACTTGCTTGTTTATATTGTTTCCTCTCCTCCAGACTGCAAACTTCTCAAGGATAAAATGTGTTTCCTTTGTGTTTCTGGCCCTAGCACCTATACCAGTGCCTGGAACAGAGTAGGTATTCAGAAGTGGATACTGATTCCCCAGACAGATCAGACCTTTAGAAAGGTAAACCACAGTCAACTAGATTTTGCCAAAAAATTGATTTTTAAATTTACTTTAGATGAGATATATTTACAGGGAACTTTCCTTGTATTAATGTATGAGGAAACATGAAATAATAATTGTTATACACTGGATTGTATCCCCACAAAATTAATACTTTGAAGTCCTAACCCCTAGTATCTCAGACTATTACTGTATTTGAAGATGGGTTCGTTAAAGAGGTAATTAAGTTAAAATGAGGTCATTTGGATAGACCCTAATCCAATGACCCCTGCTTTTATAAAAAGAAATTAGGACATAGACACAGGGAGGGAAGACCATATGAAGACACAGAGAGAAGAATGCCATCTGAAATCCGAGAAGAGAGGCCTAAGAAGAAGCCAACCCGGATGATACTTTGATCTCAGACTTCTACCCTCCAGAATTGTGAGACAATAAATTTCCATTTAAGCTACCCAGTCTGTGGTACTTTGTTATGGCAGCCTTAGCAACTAATACAATAGCTAGCAAACTAATACAATAACTAAAAAATTATTTTGGTAAGTATGGAATTTAAAAAATATATATCATAGTCCTCCAGGAATATTTGTATACATTCCATTAGAGCTTCTCATCCTCTTTGGAAAATATAAATTTAATGTGACCCAATTTTTATTGCTTTTCTCTAGATTTTTTTTTTACAGCTTTATTGAAAGATAATAGACAATTAGTTGCTCATATTTAAAGTATACAATTCAATGAGATTTTTTTCAATTATAGTTGGCATACAATAATATATTAGTTTCAGTTGTACAGCATGATGATTAGAGATCTGTATAACTCAAAGTGATCACCCCAATAAATCTATTACCCCTCTGCCCCTTACATATTTATTACAATATTATTGACTACATTCCTTATGTAATATTTTATATCTCCATGACTATTTTGTATCTATCCATTTGTACTTCTTAATCCCTTCGCCCTTTTACAACAGTCCTTCCAACCCGCCTCTCATCTAGTAGTCCTCAAAATATTCTCTGTATCTCTAATTTTGTTTCCATTTTTATTATTGTTGTCATTTTGTTCTTTAGATTCCACATGTATGTGAATTCATGTGGCATTTGTCTTTCTCTATCTGGCTTACTCCATTCAGCATAATACCCTCTGGGTCTGTCATGTAATATCTTTTTCTATCCCCTTACTTTTAGTCTGTATATGTCTTTTAATCCGAAGTGAGTCTCTTGCAAGCAGCATATGTAAGGGTCTTGTTTTCTTATCCATTCAGCCACTCTATATTCCGATTGGAGCACTTAATTCTTTTTCATTTGTGGTACTTGTTGTTAAATATGTAGTTACTGCCATTCTTTATTTATGTTTTTGATACATATTTTTTCTTCTTAAAGAAGTCTCTCCAACATTTCCTGTAATACTGATTTGGTGTTGATAAATTCCTTTAACTTTTTCTTGTCTGGGAAGCTCTTTTTCTGTCCTTCCACTCTAAATAATAGCTTTGCTGAATAACGTAATCTTGGTTGTAGATCCTGGATTTTCATCACTTTGAATATTTTGTGCCAAGACCTTCTGTCCAGCAAAGTTTCTTTTGAGAAATCAACTTCCAGGCTTACGGGTGCTCCCTTGTAGGTAACTAACTGCTTTTTTCTTGCTGCTTTTAAGATTCTCTCTTTGTATTTAACCTTTGGCATTTTGATGATGACGTGTCTTGGTGTGGACCTCTTTGGGTTCATCTCTTTTGGGACTCTCTGAGCTTCCTGGGATTGTATGTCTATTTCCTTCACCAGGTTAGGGAAGTTTTCCATCATTATTTCTTCAACTAGGTTTTCAACTTCTTGCTCTCTCTCTTCTCCTTCTGGTACCCCTATGATGTAAATGTTGTTATCCCATAGTCTCCTTAAATTATCTTCATTATTTTGTATTCTTTTTTCTTGTTGCTGTTCTGATTGAGTAACCTTGGCTTCCCCATCCTCTAAATTGGTGGTTTGATTCTCTTCTTCATCCATTCTTAATTCTCTCTAATATACTCTTTATCTCAGATAATGTGTTCTTCATTTCTGACTGGTTCCCTTTTATAATTTCCATTTCCATTTTTATGCTTTTATCTCTTTCTTAAAGTTCTCACTGAGTTCATCTACTCTTCCCCTAAGTTCATTGAGCATCCTTATAACCAGTGTTTTGAGTTTTGCATCTGTTAGATTGCTTGACTCCATTTTTCCTTGATCTATGTTCTGTTCTTTCATATGGGACATACTTCTTTGTCTCCTCATTTTAACTGCCTTTCTGTGTCTGTTTCTATGTACTAAGAAAAGCTCCTAAGTCTCTTGGTCTTATTAGCAAGGCTTTGAGTAGTAGGTGTCCAGTAGCACAGTCCTGAGAGGGGTTCAGATGTAGGCCAAGTCTAGCTCCAGCTTGTGCCCCTCTGGGTCTACCTGGTAAGATTCAGCAAGCAATCCACAGATGCTGTGTTTATAGTTGCCTCAAGAGGCCATGCCAGAAACCGAGGCCAAGTGCCACCGTTGCGAGACTTGGAGCTGCTCAGCAAGGAGTACAGGGCAAGTCAAGCACATCACTGGATGTGGATTGGGTAGGGCCTCTCTAGTGTTTTTCTACACAAATTTGCACACACACTGACAATTACTTATTCTCTGGCTCTCTTCTCTCGAGATTTCATAGATCTTTTATTTACAACATAATCTCTCAGTTCTTGGGTGGAATCACAGTTTATTTCCTCATCACACCTCTTATACTTTCTAAAGCACCTTTAAACTTCTGTGTAAGCAAGAGCTTTCATCTGTTTCTCATGCATTACTAACTTACTCGCATAATATGTATCCAGGAAATGTATCTTAGAAAACTGTGAATGATAAGATACATGGAATTAGTGGATACACAAATAGAAGAGTTAGTTCTCTTATGAAATCTTATCATTCTTATGTTTAACTTTGGAATCAAAATTGACTTAATTTTATCACAGGAAAAGGCCTGAGATAGTAGTCTTTTCAAAGGAGGCAATTGTTTTTATAATATGATTTTTTTCTATAAAAGTTACAAGGGATGAATAGAAATATTCACAGCTGTTCTCAAAACAAAGTAATATGCTACAATCTTTTGAAGTTACCATATTTCTAACAAGATATACTGAACTCTGCAGAGCCATGCAGATTTCTGCTTTGACAAAATGAAACATGTAAGCTGATTTCTCAGAAGAATATTTCTAGCCATAGCAGAATAATCATAGGCCATCAATTGAAAGTACATTTCTGGAATTCCATAAGGACACAAATGAATTAATTCTCAAGAGTAATCTATTTCATGACGAAGTTCAAATAATATATTTTCAAACATATAATTATCTTTTTTTTGAAGACATAAATGGAAACATTTTCTGACTGAATAATAGACAATGAGTTGAGTTGAGATTTTTCTCTTTTTAGAATAAAAATTAGGAAAAATGTAAAAATTTTCATCCCTGGAATTGTTGATTGAATGAAAGACTAAACATTTAGTGACTTCAGGTAAGATGCATTCATTAGGAAGAGCTGAGTATAAAGCGCCAGATGACCAGCTGAAAAGTGAAAATAAAATCAGGAATTTATGTGTGTGTTGTTGTTATTATCATTGTGTTAACAACCACATTCAATCAACTAAATCAGTTTCTTTTTCATCAAGATGCCTGTACGTGCTTCCTGGTTGACTTGGGACCTGTTCAGAGGAAAACTGCTCTGCTCTTCATCTTACTGGGTTTATTTTTCCTTTCTAATGAGGGAAAATAGATGGGGTCAATTATACTCTTGCAAAACCTCCCTGTTCCCCATTTTCCCACTAGGCCTTCCTACTAAAACTGACAAGAAAGTAGCAACTAGCAACTTGAAGATCACAACTCTTTGGCTTCATCAATAAGAAAGCCCTTCCACTTTAGCTGAACGTTCCCATGATCACACCTTAGTTTATATAAAATTTAGCTCACAAACCATCTGCTTCAGAATCACTTAAAAACTTGTTTAAAATGAGGTTTTCTGAACACCCCCCACTCCCACCAATGATTCTGATTCAGCAGGTCTAAGGTGGAACCCAATAATATTCATTTTCATAAAGCCCTTATGTGATTCTCATGCAAGTGAGCTGTTGACCACACTTTGAAGAACACTACTCTAGACACAAGTATCAGAGTGGGGCATGGTTGAGAGAGCCCTCATTTGAAGTTCTCTATTCTTCTTGTAAAATAAGTGAATTTGTTCACTTTCCTCCCCTCATCCCATTGGCCACACTTCTGTACATCTTTCAGTATCCAAACCAAATTACAACCTTTTATGATAACTTCTCCCCACCCAGTTAATCTTCTGAATCACTAGGGTATTTATCTCATGTATGTGTTTATTATGGTACTTATCACACATTGTAACTATTGCATCTGTCTCCTTAAATCTTGGTGTTTCTTTACACAGTCCATGGGTGATATCATTCATGCTCATGGCTTTAACTATCACCAATAAAACTGATGACTTTGCAATCTGGACCTCTAGCTGATATCTCTCTCTTAATCTGCAGATTCATAGTTCCAGTGGTCAACCAGACATCTCTGCTTGATTGTTTATAGGTACCCCATGTCTCAATGTCAGAAACTGAACTTATCTTCTTTCTGTGTCCCTAACTACCCCCACAGACGTGCTCCTTCTTTTCTATTCTTCTAAATATCACCACTGTGTACTCAGTTGTTGAAACCAGAAACCGAGCAGTCATTCCACATTTCTTCCCTCCTCCTTCCTTCATTCAATATTGTCAGATATTCAGAGATATTTTTCAAATCTATATTCTCCACTCTCCCACTGCCATTGTATTGGATAAAAGCTAGTTTATTAAAGTATATGGTAGTTTATGGTAGAGCCAAGTCTAAATAAAGAAATTACTTGATAAAAAGCAAATAATTATACATATTGATTCTTCGAAAACCTTCCTTGTTTATTACTTTCCTAAAGATGTTGAAGGGATAATTAAAGAGGGGGAAGTAGAGAATAGTATGTTAGCCAAATCTTCATCTTTCACAGCACAGAGTAAGTATATAATGTTTAAGATCAATACATCAGAAAAGAGAAGAGAAACGTTAAAAATACCAGAATGCTACAATCAGCCAAATCCAGAATGTAGGAAATTCTTTGGCACAAAACCTGGATTATTAAAAAAAAAAATGAATGGCATCAGAAAATGGAATAAGAGGAATGTTATAGAATATTAGAGGTTTAAGAAATAATTTCAACATAATGCAATATGCTGATTTGGTTTGGATTCTAATTCAAATGAAAAGATATTTTGAGGAAATTTGAACATAGATTGGGTACTGAATACTATTAAGTGATTATGATAAAGGTATTAGGATTATGTTTTTTAAATTCTCATCTGCTAGAGACACATACCTAAGTATTTATGGGTAAAAGGCTCTGATGTCAAAGATGTGCTTTAAAATACTCCAGGTCAAACTATATACAAAAATTAACTCAAAATGGATCATAGACCTAAATGTAAAAACTTAAAACTATAAAAGTGCTAGAACAAAACATAGGAAAATTATTTTAAGTCTTGAGTAAGATATCTTAGTTATACCCAAAACACAATACATAAAATAAAAAATTGATAAATTGGACTTCATCAACATTAAAAATTTCTGCTATTCGAATGATACTTTTAGGAGAATAAAACAACAGGCCAAGGACTAGGAGAAAATCTTTGAAAGCATATATTTGGTAAAAGATTATATAGAGAATATATAAAGAATTTCTAAAATTCAATATTAAGTAAATGAATTGATAATAAAATGAGTATTAGAAAAGAGTTAATGTAGCAGGTCTTATTGCTCACTCTTCACACATCTCCAAGAGAACTTGGAGCCATTACTGTTCACTGGACAACTTCTGAAAATGTGGTACTTGAATGGTTCTTTATGTTAATGAGTGAGGATTTTATTGTTTGTACCTGGAACAATGGACCATGTTATACTATCTTGCCAGAATTACTTTGCACAAACATCAAGATTAGTAATATGCATCTGATTTCGTTGTTGGGGTCCTGAGTTTTGGATGCCATAGCTGGTTGCACAATATGCCTAGGTACCCAGCCCTCCATAAAAACCTTGGGCTCCGAGAGTCTTCACATATGTCCCTGCAGTTCATAGCCAGAGAAAAAGTATATCCTGTGTGATTCCAGATGGGAAGGACATGGAAGCCTGTGCCTAACCACTCTGGATTCCACCTCAATCCATATCTTGTTCCTGTTTCTCTTGCTCTATATACTTTTTTCTGTAACAAATGTTAGCCATGGGGAAAATCTATTTTCATTCTTGTGTATCATTCTAGTGAATTAGCAAACTTTAGGGTGCACTTGAGACCCTTGACACAATAGGAAAAGAATGGGACCAGAAACATCACCAAAGAAGATATAATAAGGGTGGCCAATAAGTACATGAAAAGCTGCTTCATTATATTAGTCATCTAGGAAATGCAAAATTAACCACATTAAGATACTATTTTTTACCTATTAGAATGACTAAAATTAAAAAGATTGATCATGCAAGTGCAAGGATATAGAGGGATTGAAACTCTCATACACTGCATGAATAAATAAAACAGTGCAATTACTTTGGAGAAACGCTTTGGCAGTTTCTTAAAAAGTTGTAGACATCTATCATACGATTCAGCCATTCCATTCCTTTGCATTTACCCAAAAGAAAAGAAAACATGTGTTCACACAAAGACTTACACATGAATATTCATAACAGCTTTATTTGTGATAGGTAAAAACCAGAAACAGTCCAAATATCCAGCAAGTAGTGAATAGATAAACTAGTTGTTGTATATCCATTCGAAGGTCACTACTCAATAACCAAAATGAAAGAACTTTGGATCCATTCAATATGGATGAATTTCAAAATAATTATACTGAGTGAAGGAAGCCAGACCAAAAGAATACATATTGTATGATTTCATTTATTTAGAATTCTAGAGAATGTCAACAATCTATAGTGCCAAAAGTGGTTTCTGGATTAGGTAAGAGGTTTAAGGAGAGGCAAGAGGATGTGAAAAAACTTTGAGGTAAGGGATATATTTATTCCTTTGTGATGAATCTTTTCATACTTTGTGATGACGGTTTCATTGATGCATACATATTTTAAAATTTGTCAAATTGTACACTTTAAATATGTGTGATTCATTGTATGTAGGTCAATTACACAAAAATTAGACACTAATAAATGCCATTTATGAAAAAAAATGGCCCAGCATTACAGATTCCATCTTATCTCCTATGTTCCCAGCAACCTAAATTGTTTCCTTTGAAAACAACAGAATAGAGGCGTAGAGTTTCCAGGCATTGAGCAAGGCCCAGGAGCTGGACATTAGAGCTAAAAGTTACAGTCAACCCCTGCTCAGGGTCTACTGGTTAGCTAGGGAGATAAAGCTTGAAACAAAAAGAAACTCTAAGAAAAAGAGGGGGAAGGGTTCTAGATGAAGCAATATTGGCAAAATGTTTATAATCTATGTAGCTGAATGATGAGATTTATTACAGAAAACGTTTTATTAACACAAATTAACAGAACTAAACCCCAAAATATTTAAAAGTGGTTGCCTACTTGAAAATGGAACTGGGGCAGCAATTCTTTATTGATTAACTTCATACCCAGTTTGTGCATTGCTTTGTTAAAAAGAAAAACAATTTTGCAAAAAGTCAACATCAGACATATAAGACATTGTATGAAATTACTAAGTTGTATAAATCGGTTAACGATTTATGCAGTAAATTTATCCATTTTGATAAGCACTTGATTTTTGAAAGCTGGAGTGTTTTTAAAATTCTGATTTATTCTTATTTGTACAGTTTGGGGAAAAGAAAAGGATTCTAAATTTAGAGATTATAAGTACTCAGATATTTGAAAGCTCTTAGACTTTTATTTAAGACTATATAATTTTGATAAAGCCTTATCAGATTAAAAGAATTGTTGACAGGTTTCTTATACGTATATATCACATATCTTGTAGTTCCAGTTGAGAGATATTTTTTTATTGTATTTGACATCACTGTTATCCTTCCTTGCATAATGGGGAGAAAATTTTCAGGAACAAGGGAGAATTCAAAAAGGAAAAAGTATATCTTCATGCTTTCTCCCTTCATTACTCTACTTTGGGGAAGACTTTGACCACCAAAAAAGAAATTTTTTTTAAAGTATGTGTCTTAAAGTTTATAAATTTCGGAAATTTAGGATTCTGAGGATTCAGAAAAGGGTTTTGAATTCATAGTGAATTTGAAAGAATTGCTCCAAACGGCACCCTAATTGACTAAAGGAATTAGTTGCCGATATACCTAAGAAGATAAGAACACAGGAAATGCCACATTGGGTCAAATCAGTGACTCTCTCCAAGATACGAAGAAATAATTTGGTCAAAGTGTGCCGGCTGGAAAATTACTGCTTGGCTATCACCCATGGGAACATAACACTCTAACAATAAGCTGTCTGCTTCTGTATCCCCCGCTTGCACAACCAACCTGTGGGTTGACAGTAAAAAGAAGAAAAATAGACTTGTATGTTCAAACAGGATGAAGAATAGGGGGTTAGGGCTTAAAAACCCTGCACCTCTACATTTCGGGGCTGCTTAATTTGGGGTCTGCGTACCCCTGGCAGACCCAGATGGCTGAATAAAGAGTGTGTTTCCTATAACTCACTGATTTCTGGTGGTCCATGTGTCTATCGGGAGCTAGTGGCTACAACAGAAGAAACCTGTGCTTTCCCTCCAAAGGAATAACCTAAAATACTTTTTAAAACACCCTGAATATCGTAAAACATCCTTTTCATTTGTCACTCTTGCTCTGCAATCAGTGAATTTTCCTAAATCTTTCTTTGACATAGTGGAGGCTGGGCAGCAGAGTGTTAAGGGCACAAACTGCAGTCAAACAAACCCGGGCTGGAATTTTAGACCTCGGATAAGTAAATTTTCTGAAATTCGTTCTTGCCATCAGTAAAATGCAGATAACTAAAGTAGCTATTCACAAGTTTGTGACTATTCAATGAGAGAATTCATGTAAATCATTTAGCATAGGGCCTGACAATCAATACATAGTAAGTCATTGTTATTTTGAATTTTCAGCCTGTACATGTTCTTGGTGTTTCCTATTATTAGTATCAGGTCCATTCTATTAATTAATTTTTTTTTTTTTTTTTTATAAAAAGGGCTGAGCTTTAAAAAGGTTATTCAATCACCTACACGGCATGATTTTAAGAGTATCAGGAAGATTCTGACCCTCTCATTCTCCTCTCCCCCCATAAATACAGCATGCTCTTCAACTCACCTTCATTCCACCAATAAATCACCATTTCTTTATTGACTTTGGTCAAAGTTCAAGTCAAAATTCAGGGATGAGTAAGATGAGTATTTTTTGTACATTGAAACAATAGGTTGATTGAAGACTCCAAGGCTAATTTTGATTCTCTGGGAAGAGGAGACTAGGAAAGGCACTGAATGGAGGAGAATGGGTTAAGGGGTGCTAGTAACTACTAGGGAAATAGAACTCTTTATTCTTTTGTCATGGCTAGGGAAGCCAGTTAATGGAGTGCAGTTGCCCCAAGAAGCCTGCTGATAAGAATCACCTGGAAATCATTTGTTTACAATGATTTTAAATCATTTGTTTACAATGATTACTAAAGAGACTCCCAGGCCCTTTACCTTGGGATTTTGTAAATTTAGGGTGAGGTTAAGGAATCTAAAGGGTTAATCAGCCCCCAGGGGATTCTTAAGACCTGACATATTTGAAAAAAAGCTGGAGAGAGTAGGAGCTCAGGTTTTGGAATCAGACAACACCTGGATTCAAATCTTAACTCCCTCTTTAAGGATGACTGCTAGAAAGTTAATTAACCACCCTCGACCTTGGTTTTCATCTCCATAAAGTGTTTGGGGATTAAATAAATTAATACTTACAAGACATTTGTCTCATAGTAGACACTAAAAAGATAGTTGGGGTTATTATTAAGTTTCTTTAATTTTAATTCTATATTTATATATGAATCCTTAGAGTCTCCTGGACAAGGTGCCAAAGTGATCAATGATTTTGTAGAACTTTAGATTTAGAAGTTTGTCTTCTAACATATCCTTATCTTTGAAGCCAGTGTTAGAAAGATTAGCATTGTTATTGTGATTAGCTGTTGTGGGTCACCTTTTATATCTATGTCTTATCATGTAAATTAAGCATTTGGATTATCTGAGTATTGCTTTCAAATCCTTCACCATGGGCACTGATGTCACCTGTGCCTGGAAAGTAGACTTTCTTCAGAGCATCCAAAGGTTTTCAAACTTAAGCTTTCTGAGTTCCAGCTTGAAAAGGCCCAGTAATGCTCTATTTTGAGTTACAGTTTAAGCAAGGCTTTGAAAGAGCTTCAAGGATTGACCTTCAGGTAAGAAGGAGGACAGCGTGTCAGAGAAACAGAAATGGACACACAGGAAGACAATGCCAGGCAAACATCAAAGATACTGACAAAAAAAAAGAAAAGAAAAAGACCATTAGAAAACGGACAGAAAGACAGATGACAGTGCCAGATAGAGGAAGGGGAAGAGTGAGGAGATACACAGAGACAAAGATAGAGAAAGCAACAGAGACAGAGAGATAGACATAGAGATAGAGACAGGCAAGCAGACAGAAAGAGAAAGAGACCAAGGCATGTCTGGGATGAAAACTTCTCTTTTATTAATAAAAGTAGGTTTAATTTGAGGAATTTCCTTAGAAGTTGAAGGAGAAATTCGTTCATTCAACACAACTCTAAAGTAAGTACTGTGGTAAACGTACCTCTGGGCATTATGTGGAATTACAAGTTTTCCATCCCCTAGCTGAGAGAATAGTGTGATAAGGCAGAATCTGATAAGGGACATTAAAATGCTAAGTGCTTCTTATTCCAGGGAAGGAAAGAATGCATTCAACTGGAAGCTGGAGCTTGACTCTGAAGGATGAATAAAGATTTAAAAAAAGGAGGGGGGGAGACATTTTTAAACAATGGGAAGGGCATTAGTGAAAACTTTGAGCAAGGGAAACAAGGGGCATGTTCAGGAAAAAAGGGATGGTAGAATTTGACTAAAGTTTAGGTTATAAGTAGGTGAATAGTGGGCTAAAGCTAAAAAAAAAAATTGTGTGCAGGAGTGGTTGAAGGTAAGCCTGAGGGGCAAGTGAGGGTTTTTAGACAAGGGAGTAACGAGTCTGTAACAAGAATTAGGAGGAGGTGGACTGGAAGCCAGGAAGTGAAGATGTGAAGGAGACTATTTCAGGTGTCTTATAGAATGTTTCCCAAACACCCCTCCCTCTCTGTTCCCCAGTGTCCTAGTCATTACTGCTTAGATCAGTAATAGTGTAAGTCTTGATTGAAGGTAGAGGGTAATCAAGGGAGAAATTGAAAAGAACCTATATTTGTAGGTTTCTAATTGGGAGGATGATAATGTGGTTTAGAGGAGATAGGTTTAGTTTTTGATATGTACTGTTAGAAACGCTAGTGCAACATTTAGATGATGTCTAGGAGGTGATTGCATTGCGAATCTGGACATTTGGAGAGAGATTGGTGCTATAAAGCCCGAAGGTGAATTATGAGCACAGAATAATTAGCAGATGGTGTGAGAATACATGTGGCAATGTGAGATGGCTCCATGTCTATTCATGCTGTCCTACTTTGCTTCTGGAGCTAGGGAGAGAGTATTCTGCTGATTTTTACAGAAGTGATAGGATTAGTTAAAAATAATCGAGGACAGAACCCTACTGTCTCCACGTGGGCACTTGCTTCTTTGTTAGCCCTCAGCCCTTCATAAATACGGGGTGGGTGGGTGATTTGTTGTGAATACAGAGGGAGTGAGGCCAGATGTAGAAACACTTGCCTGTGTCAGGACGTGTCATCACCTACTTCTCACCATGGTATCTTTTAATTCCCTCCTCCTTTCTTCCATAATATTGCAAACCTTTGCTTCTCTTTCTCCCCAAGACCTGTAGAGTGTTTACTCCAAACGTATTATGTGTAAAGTATCCCTTAAGCACTTACAAAATGTGTGTAGCTGTGTTCTTTAAAACCTGTAGACTGCAATAATGGGGAACAGGAGCCTGGATCTTCTGTCAGTAAAACCTCTGTCCCTCTGGGGCTGCTGGATACCTTGAAGCAGTTGATCTAATGTAGTGGATTTCAATTGTTAAAACACATCAGAATGACCTAGGGAAAGCCTTTTAAATGTAAAGAAGCCCAGGTCCACTTTGGTTTTGGGGGTGGGAACAATGGTGGGACCCTTTTATATTTAACAAGCTCCATGAGTGATTCTTATTCACATTAAATGGGTTACCAGCAAATTGAATTATTTCCATCTCTGCCCTTGACTACACTATTTTGCTCCTATAGGTCTTAGGTCTTATTCCCTAGTTGTACTAGCATCATCAATCAAATTAGTGAGCGTAATATTCACAAAGAAGAACATGTTAAAATGCATATTCTCAGGCCCCATACCATAGCTACTCTATCAGAATACTGATGACAGGGCCCTGGAATCTGCAATTTTATAAACACTTGCAGTGCACTAGTCCATAAACTGCACTTTGAGAATCACTGATATAAGTCTGGGAATTTAAAGTTGGCCTCTGTTCGCAAGAGTGATGTGATTTGGAGCATAGTGGAAAGAGGAGGTAGATCTGATCAGCTGCTGAGTCACTGCAGCTCAGTGGACCAAAAAGGTCATGGTTGGAGTCTCAGCTTCAGTAATGTAGTTAGCTGTGGTTATAGCCTAGGCAAATGAGGCCAGATGGCAGCTAGAGAAGACTGCTAATTAATTAAACTTAGTCCAAGGTCAGGCCACCAACTGGCAGACACGAGTTATTTTTTTCGTTGGAGAGTATGGATGGGAGGAATACAAAGGATCTGAAATAAAAGTACTTTTCCTTTCACTTCTCACACTCCTCTTGTTTATTTCTCCCAGGGCTTAAGTTGTTTCTTCTATAACAGTATCAGAATTGACTCCTGAATTATTATTCATTGTTAAATTATGTTAGGAATGCATTTGAAACTCAAGAACAAGGTGTACAATATAGACACTATCTGAAAAGGCACTAAGACTTTTTTTTTAAGTGAGAGAGAAATATTTTTTCAGTGATAGTTGAAAAATGAAGGAAATGTTTATATTTGTCACACTGTGTACTTTGTGAAACCATCTCATTATTTTATATTAAGTGTCCTTCAACTGTGAAAAGCCATGTAAGGTAGGATTGGTTGCTTTTCTATTAAAAGGGGAGGGTGCAAGAGGGCATATCTCCTACTAGCAGTTAAACTGAGTTTGAAATTTCAAATTTACTGTGGTTTTCTGCTGTTATTTAAGCCTTTGATGTTAATTATTACCAAGAGTGCTGTTTTTTTCAGTCAGTTAAATGGTAAGCTTCCTGAAAGCAGATGCCTTATCGCAGACTTCTTTATAGTCCTCTATCTAGCACAGGATCACGCACATAATAGGGTCTCAATAAGGATTTAATTGACAGGAGAGTAGTGAGTTAAGAATGAAGGAACTGCACGTGTCCACTCCACTTGTGCCTAGTTGTATTCTAAGACATAGAGCAGCATGGGATAAGGGATGGTACGATTTTGGCAAATCTGCCCCAGCACTTACTATTTATAGTATGCATGCTTAAGCTGTGATAAAATTTGAGTTGATTATAGCTGAATCATTATTAGCAAAATGGGGGGAAGGTTAAGAAAATTAGCAGGTCTCATTCACAAGAGTTGAAGAGAAGGAATCACCGTTATGGTTTATAAAAATAAAACTAGTGTCTATAGGCCCACATAGGTGAGGCATAGAAACTTGAATGAACCTGCCCATTTCCAAAATATTTGTTAGATATGAATTATCTGCTGCCTACAGCTATATATATAATTTCATGTGAATCTGTGTATAGCATACTAAGGAGAAATTGTCCCCCGTGTGGACAACTGGGCACAGAGGTAGAGCCATTCATGTGTAAAGCAGAGAATTTGACTTTACATATAGTGATATTTTATAAAAAGCAGATATGTTAAGTTTTTTCTGTCATCTTACTGATACTTTCATTTTTATAATAATTGCCACTAAAGAAAACAAGTTAACTCTGACTTCTTAAAGACGCCAAACTTATACTTTCCTGCTGCTGCAATCATAAACCTGGCATAGAAAGGTTGATAGTAGCCACCATTTGTATGAAAAAGAAAAATGCAGTTGTTGGCTTTTTAAGTCTTTTAAGAAACAGAGAGTGTTATGCAAATCAGTTGCAAATTATTTCATATTTATAGTTTGCTTTCATTCAATTCTCTGAATATTTCTCAGAATTCTTATTAAATATCTGCTTCCATCTTTGATTCCAGTTATTTTCTGATAAAGTCCTTCTTGGGTGAACCCAGCCCTACACAAATGTCAGAACCAAGCTTTGGTCACACTGACAGAAGGGACCCAAGAAGGAGAGAAGGACCTGAGAACCTAGACAGACTCACAAGTGTCAGGTAGGCAGGGAGGCAGGCAATCGGAAAGTTCCCAGCAGCAGGCATTAGGAAGGGGCCCAGACAGTTAAACAGAGCCCAGATGATATGGTGAGGTCCAGAAAGACTAATAATTGGTATAAAGGGGTCTTGCAACAGATGACAAAGAATGAGCCGTGAAGACAAGGTTCAAAGCAGACAGAACCTAATCACAATGAAAGAATTCTAAACATGGATTCTAGGTTAGGTATGAAGCTAAGAATTGTTATAATAAGGTAGGAGGTCAGAATGAGATGGCAGTACTCAGTATTATCATTATGGTTCCAGAATTGGGGATGAAGTTGAACCCATGAGCAGAAATCCAGTGACTTCAGCTATTGGGATTAATTAGCTGTTAGGATTCTAAGTTAGACACTAAGATTAGTAAATTCCTTTGCTAATTTTATTTGGATAGATGCCTACTGCCATTTTCCAACACAGAGGAAAATTTAATCTTTGTCCTTCTGAGCATTGCAACTTGCTTATACAATCTCAAATTGTGTTGTTACATATTCATCTAACAAGCATTTATTAAATGATTACTGTATTTCAGATACTGTGGAATACCAAGATGAATGAAATACATCCATTGGCCTTAGAAAACTTACAGTTTCATGAAGGAGCAAACATCCAGTGTGCTAAAAGCACAAGAAATATAGGTAACATTCACCCATTCATTTAATAAATCAACCAAATGTGTCGAGTGCCTTCTATTTTCCAGGCACTAATCTGAGAATACAGAGGAGAACCCTTAGCCTAGACTCATGGTATCATGAAAAGCTTCCAAGAGATGGTGAACCTTGATCTGAATCTTGTAAGAGGTGACCAGGTAAAAGGATGTGACAGACAGTTTTCATTCTTCCCTTCCCATACACAAACAGAACTAGACAGCATTGTGTCTAGTTTAAAACTATATACAATTTAGGTATGAGTGACCGTGTAAGTAAAAGTCTATCGGATGAGGCTT
>NW_006433946.1:5355429-5363320 GCF_000325575.1 Pteropus alecto
TGCTGAAAACAAGCTTAACTGACAGGTTCTTCACTCTTCCCTTTCTTCATGCTTGGAATGCAGGTATAAAACCTAGAGATGGAATCATCATCTTGCAGCCACGAGTACAAAAGTCTCATTATAATAATGGTTAAATTAAAAAATAGGAGTCTCAGTCCTTGATGATATCATACAACTTCTATTTCTTTTGGACATTTTGTTTAAGCCATTGTATTTACTTTTTTATTATGTGCCATTAAACACAATTCTAAATAATATAAAGAGCACTAGTGTTTGGTAGTAGAGAGTATAAGAGAAACTTCCCAGATTCATGAAACTTTCAATGGTTTGTACAAAGGTGTGGAGAGAGAAGCCTTCAAGAAGAAGAAGCTGTAAGGAGACCAAACTGGTTGGAGTTAAGAAGGAAAAGTGGCCAGAGATGAAATTGGAGAGGTAAGTAGAGACCAGTTTTTTTGTAACTCACATTAAGGAATGTGGGCTTTGTTATAAAGCCAGCAGAGTCTCTTATAGATTTTTAAATGACCTAATATTTGCATTTTCGTTAGACTATTTAGGAGTGTTGGGGAGAGGAGAGACTGATGGCAGGCAGACTAGATAGATTTATAATCATTCAGCTGATTAAAAAACAAAAATAAGATAGTAGAAATGGGAATTATGGGAATTAGAGTTACTGATTACAGGTCTCTAGAAGAGAGTCAAAATATATCGAGGTAGAATCAACATAGATCAGATGTGTGAATTTAAAGAGAAGAACATTTCAAGGATGATTCTTAGATTTCTGCCATGAGTGACCAGATGGTTCACCAGATAGGCACTACGGGAGGAGATGATGGTTAAGTAATGATCCAAACTCTGATACCTCTGATAACCAAAGCAAATTTAAGTATGTTTTGCCAATTGTAAAGGTATCTCTCAGAAGTAGTGATAATACTGCCTCAACTCTTAAAGATGATATTTCTATAAACTTATTATTTTCAGAAAATTCCTAAGTAGATAGAGATAAACATATTTTCTCTTTATACATATTATATTTATGCTGTCCTTTAGTATTTCTTAGAACACTGTTAGAAAAAAACAAAATATAAAAACAAAAATAAAACAGCAAAAACAGCTACACACTAGAGGAACCATAGTAATGTTTATCGTTTGTTTCTGTTTTCTATTTCAGCTCAGTTCAAAATTCAGTAAAGAGAAAATGATGAATGGAAAAGAATAAGAAGGAAAGAAATATGCCATCAGAGACATTTAGCAGATGTTATTTTAATGTGTCTGACATAGCTCTGCATAGTTTTACACCTCTATAAGTTTATTGTGATAATGGTGGCAGGGAGACACAGGCTCCAGGCACTGCTAAGTAATGACACAATTTTGAGTTTTACTTGATCCTTCCATTAAAATATTTTCACAAAGTTTGTGCTCTCTTCAATCCAGCCTAAAGAGTACTCACATAAAAAGCCCTAGGGAATTAAACCTACTCCCATTCTTTTCCATCTAAATGTCTTCACTTTAGTTTGGCCAAGTCTGGATAAAGGGCAGAGTAAACTGGCACTTGTTATCAACCCATGTACCTGTCTAACAGTAATAGTGATGTCGAAAGTCAAGTAACAATGATTGGAAAAGTTTGGTAGCGCTTGAACTTCTGTACTGGATTGCATAACCTGGGAGCCCATATTTGGACAAAGTAACTAGAGAACAGTAATCATTCATTCCATCTTAGTAGGATTTGGCTTATTGCTACTACCTTCTGAATATAATAGATCTAAAGGAGTACTTAAAAGACTTAGAAAATCTGATGTTGTTATAGATAAACAGTGGAAGACTGCTTCTAATACATGAGACAATATTGGTGTGATGGGAGAAAAACAGATATTTGTGGAATAACTAGATTCTTATGAGCTAAAACACATGGATTAGGAAGTTGTTGACTGCTTGAGCTTTGTTGGCATTTCAAAGGAAAAACTGAAAAATAAAGGACTACTTTACAAAATTTATCTTTTCGGAGGCCATGCTCATAAGTAAATTTGTAAAACACTTTTTGAAGTAAAGTCAGAAACTAGGATAGTATTTACTCAATTATCATTTCAAGGCCCAGAACCTTAGGAAATGTATTTTTAGTTACCTATTTAATTCACATCTTTCTGACATAGTGCTCAACAGTGTATGTGTCGGGGGTGGGGGGAGCAAATATCTCACACTCTGAGATTGGATAATAAAACATTCTAAAGGGATTTGTTTCCTGATCTCACATTACATTCATCTAATATGCAGAAGGACCAGGACTTACTTGCTTATAACTTCTCTCTTTCCATACCATAACCTCATCACAGATGGTTTTCATACAAATGTGCGATCTTTATTTGATTTACCTAAATTGTTGTTTTTACCTGCATTTTCTAGGGTGCTTTGCAGAATCTCAAACTATTTTAATGCCAAAGCAGGTTAGTTAGATATCCATACAAAATCAAAGCCTCACCAATCAGAAAATTCGGAAAGAAGTGGGTATATGCCTATGAAGGCATTATAGTGATTTGGGGCCAGACTAGGTGGTAAAGTAGTGGCCATAATGACAGAAGATGCACACTGTTGACACTTTGCATGGAAACAGGAAGTTACAGGGAGAAGCAATAATGCCGTAAGAGTAGTATAACAGAAAGGAAAAGAACAAGAAATAAAGCTGAACTCATAGAAATAGCCTCTAATTTGGTTTTCATTATATTTAAAGGCTCTAGAGTGCCATCTGCCATTTCTACTAGGAGAAACAATAAATAAAAGGTATGAATAATTCTCATTTATATGTACATTTTATATCCCAAATATGGAAATCAGCCCATTTCGGAATGAGCATGTCTCACTGCAACATCAGTGAATTCGAATCAACTAGACTGTCAACCTACTTTGAAAGTGTCTTTTTGTTTCAAAGTCCCATTATTTGCCCTTGTAAGAAGAACAATAAACAAATTAATTTAAAAGGAAATTATGAGATATGTAGGCTCTAAGAATTTGACAAGTTCAAGAGGTAAAAAGAAAATATTCAAATTTCTTTTTTTTACATGGTGGGGGTGTTTATCTCATTTTAAAAAATCAGAATCAATAACTATTCAACGAACAATTATTGAACACTTTATATGTGTCACTTACTAGGTATGTTAAAAATGATAGGCTACTTACTAGGTATGTTAAAAATGAGAAGCAAGCAGGATATTTCAATCTAGAAGAAAACGGAGACGCCATGCCATAATAGGAAGTGAGGTTTTAGGGCAAATGTAGCCTTTAATCATCTACCATGTAGGTGACTACCTACATAAAGACCACCCCTACACCACAAGGTAGAAAATAAATAGAAGCCTAGATATGTATTTCCAGTTTCCCCCTCCATTCTTAGATAATGAAGACAATAAAAACATAATTTTAATTGAGAACTTGATAGGTCTGAGTAAAAGCTTGCAAGCTTTTAAAAAGTCCTGAAATGCTTGGCCTTCCAGTATTCCTATGATAAAGCCCATTAATGGCTACGTCCTTAGTACATCCCCTAGGAACCTTTAGCTTCTGCTTAACATTTTTTAATAGACTTAATTTTCATAGTGGTTTTACATTCACAGCAAAATTAAGTGGGAAGTGCAGAGAGTTCTCATAGACTCCCTGCCCCCCGCCAACACCCACAGCCTCCCTTACTATCAACATCCTGCACCAGGGTGGTACATTTGTTACAAATGATGAACCTACATTGACACATCATTATCATCCAAAGTTCACAGTTTACATTAGAGTTCACTCTTGGTGTTGTACATTCTATGGGTTCTGACAAGTGTATAATGATATGTATTCACTTTTGTAGTTTCATACAGAATAGTTTCACTGCCCTAAAAATCCTATTCATCCTTCCTTCCCACCTAGCCCCAGGCAACCAGTGATCTTTTAACTTTCTCCATAGTTTTGCTTTTTCCAGAATGTCATACAGTTGGAATGTAGCCTTCTCAAATTAGCTTTTCACTTAGTAATATGCATTTAAGTTTCCTCCAGTCTCTTCATGGCTTAATAGCTCATTTCTTCCTAGCATTAAGTAATGTTCCATTCTCTGGATATATCACAGTTTATTTATCCATTCACCTACTAAAGAACATCCTGGTTACTTCCAAATTTTGGCAATTACGAATAAAGCTGCTATAAACATCCTCGTGCAGATATTTGTGTGGACATAAATTTCAACTAATTTGGGTAAATTCCAAGGAGCATGATGGCTAGATTGTATGGTAAGAACGTGTCATTTTATAA
Source organism: Pteropus alecto (assembly GCF_000325575.1). Classification (NCBI taxonomy): domain Eukaryota; kingdom Metazoa; phylum Chordata; class Mammalia; order Chiroptera; family Pteropodidae; genus Pteropus; species Pteropus alecto. The sequence continues at coordinate 5,359,702 of NW_006433946.1, forward strand.
AGAACGATAAAATTGTCTTCCAAAGTACTGTACCATATTTCATTCCCATCAGCAACAGGAGTTCTTGTTGCTCCACATCCTCACCAGCATTTAGTGTTGTCAGTGTTTTGGATTTTGGTCATTCTAATAGATGTGTTAGTGGTATTCCATTGTTATTTTAATTTGTAGTTCCCTAATTACATATAATGTTGACTATGTTTTCATATGCTTATTTATCATCTGTATATCTCCTTTGGAGAGGTGTCTGTTCAGATCTTTTGCCCATTTTATTAATCAGGTTGTTCGTTTTCTTATTGTTCAGTTTTAAGAGTTCTTTGTATATTTCAACAGTCCCTTTTCAGATATGTATTTTGCAAACATTTTCTCCCAGTCTCTGGTTTGTCTTCTTAATCTCTTGACAATGTTTTTTTGCAGAGCAGAAGTTGTTAATTTTAATATCAATTATCTTTTTTCATGGATCTTGCCTTTAGTGTGAGTAAAAAGTCATTGCAAAACTGAAGGTCACCTAGGTTTTCTCCTAAGTTATCTTGTAGAAGTTTTATAGTTTTGCATTTTACATTTATGTCTCTAATCCAGTTTGAGGTAATTTTTGTGAGGGGTGAAAGGTTTGTCTAGATTCATTTTTTTTCTTCTGTAGATGTCTAGTTGTTTCAGCACCATTTGTTGAAAAGACTGTATTTTCTCCATCATATTGCCTTTGCTCCTTCGTCAAAGATCAGTTCATTGTATTTGTGTGGGTCTAATTATGGGTTCTCTATTCTGTTCCACTAATCTATCTGTCTGTTTTTTCAACAATACATCACTGTCTTGATTAATGTAGCTTTATAGTAAATCTTAAAGTCAGATGGCGTCAGTCCTCTGACTTTATTCTTCTCAATGAATACAGTGTTGGCTATTCTGAGTCTTATGCCACTTTGTATAAACTTTAAAATCAGCTTGTTGATACCCACAAAATAACTTTCTGGGGTTTGCTTTACTTTTAAAGCCTTCAATTATGAAACTTGAGCCTGAGAAAAGGAATGGGGAATAGAGATATATCCAAGTAATTCTACTCAGCATGCCTAATTTTATTTAATTCAGATAACCAAAAATTTCCACCATTGTTTTTCCTGTATAAAACAAGAAACACGCCTTACTAGAAAATGATGATACCTACCAGAATTATTAAAATTAACAACAGCAAAAAAAAACTTTTCAAAATTAAGTGTTGGTTAGGATGTGGAACAACTAGAATTCTTATATGCTGCTGATGGAAGTGTACATTGGTCTAACCACTTTGGAAAACTGCTTCTCTGTCTTAAATAAAGCTGAGTATATGCTTATCTTATGACTCAGAAATTCCATACCCAATAAATGCATACATATATTCACTAGATGCATGTACAAGAAATTTCACAGCAGCATTATATGAGACCAGAAAATAAATGTTTATCATCAGGAGAATGGATACATAAACTAAGGTATATTTAGATAATTCAATGCTTCATGGCTATGAAAATAAAAAGTACTATAGACAGCAGCATAGTTGAATCTCACAAACATAATGTTGAATGAAAGCTGTCAGACATAAAATACTACTTACCCTTTGACTGCAGTTGTATAAAGTTCAAAAACACAAACCTAATCTATGATACTAAATCGTAATTAGGTTTGGAGAAAAGGGGGATAATGAGTGGGAAGGGGGATGAGGGAGACTTTCTGAGCTTGAGTAATGTTCTATTTCTTGGATTGGGTGATGGTTACACAGGTCTTTTTATTCTATGAAAATTCATGGAGCTGTATGCTTGTGATTTGTGTACTTTTTGGAATGCATGTTGTTATATTTCGGTACAAAAATTTTATTAAAAAACATAAGCAGTTCAGTTGGAGCTACTGAAATCTATAAAAGTATCAGAATATCTGACAGGAAGTCCACATTTTTTCAAACTCTCACTTACTGGGTATCATAAGCCACACATTGTGTTAATCTCATTTATTTAGGATTGCTATTTTATAGATGAGATGGGATTGGAAATTTGGTGTGTCTGATTTCAAAGCCCGTGTTCATAGCCACTATCTGGTACCACCTTCTATTGTCATTAGATATTCTCTTCCTTACTTATTTGTGCTACATATCTGTGGTTCTGTATGTTTTCTTTTCCTATTTTATTTTATGACACTAAGGGACAGAGAAATACTAAGTATATCCTTAATTGTGTTTCATGATACTAAAATAAAGTCGAAAAACATTTGTTTGCTCTAATCAAAGCCAAGTAACTATTGTATGTATTGTTTTTCTTGTGCATTGTGGTCACAAAGCTTAGGTATCTGTACGTGGTATATCATTATATCTTTTGAGTAATTCTTCACTTGTTTCAAAACACTTTTAATATTTTGCTCAGCATTTGACCACAGCTAAATACTGAGCAGACAAATTCACTGAACTATCTTTGTTGGACTTTTATGGGTTTTTGTTTTTGTTTTTTTGTTTTTTGTTTTGCCCTCTCAAGATATACTAATTCCAAATTTTTCAGGGTATGCAAGCAGTTTAATTTTATTCCAGTGTGTATTGACTTGTACGCAGATATACTAAATTGTATCTGTCACCGTTCATCTGTTGCCCAATGATAACATTTGCTTAGTTCCCAGAAGTGTTTTATAATTCCCCCCTCATCTTGAGTAGCTCTAAAATCCATCCTTCTTCTGGTTCTTAATAAATTGATAAAACTGCAACCTCACTGGCCACATATAGGCCAATAGCACCTCTCTATTAACCTTTATACACACTGAAATTTGGTCATTCATTCTTACCATTAGCTTTCTACCTCTTAAGCATTTTGTAATCCATAGGTAAAGTAGCACACGTTCACCCTTTAGTTGTCAAATTTAATATATAAGCACCCCCTAGAGGTTAGCCATTCAGTTTATCTATTGAATATCATAGGCAATAATTTTCTGACTTTTTTCCATTAAAAATAGTTTGTCTAGTATTCCAGTTTGCTCATGTATTTGTTATTCTTTAACTGACTAAATGTATCTGACATAGTCATTATTGAAGACATGTCTTCATAAGACACTTTACGGTATAAATGTTCAACTCATTTTTTCACGTTGCAATAGTTTAGAAAACCACATCAGGCTTTTCTGCCCACTTCCCCCTCCCCCTGAGCGCCAGTCCTGCATCGTGCTGGCCCCGAGCTCCAGGCTCCTGCTATGCCAGCGCCACCATTGTTTCCCTCCAGTCGCCATCATGCTTATCTACCTAGACCTCATCAGCTAAAATGAGATGTTCTCCAACATTTACAAGATCCGAGAGATTGTTTACAGGCTGTGCCTGGGGGTGGAGGGGAAGATGGTCAGTAAGACAGAGAGTAACATTGATGATTCGCTCATTGGTGGAAATGCCTTCTCTGAAGGCACAGAGGGCGAAGGTACTGAAAGCACAGTAATCACTGTTGTCGATATTGTCATGAACCATAATTTGCTGGAAATCAGCTTCGCAAAAGAAGCCTACAAGAAGTAGATTAAAGGTTAAATGATATCGATCAAAGGGAAACTTGAAGAACAGAGACCGAAAAGAGTAAAACCATCTATGCCAGGGGCTACAGAAGGAATCAAGCGCATCCTTGCTAAGTTCAAA
>NW_006433946.1:5363335-5370045 GCF_000325575.1 Pteropus alecto
ACCAGTTCTTTATTGGTGAAAAAGTGAATCCTGATGGCATGGTTGCTCTGCTGGACTACTGTGAGGATAGTGTGGCCCCATATATGATTTTCTTTAAGGATGATTTAAAAATAGAAAAATGTTAACAAATTTGGCCATTTGGAGCTATCGCTGGTCATCATGACAGGTTGCTGCTTTTCATCCACACACCAGGACTAAGACAAATAAGATTGATGTTATCTTGAGGTCTTCATTTATTTTGACTTTGATTTATTTGGAGTGTTTGGAGTAGAGACATTGTTTTTTGCTTTGTTTTGTTTTGTTTTAAGAAAAACATGTCATGTGGGTCATCTAAAAATAAAATGCATTTAAACTTATTTGAGAGAATGCCTCTTAGTTTAATACATATTTAAATACATCCTGTGTTGTGTTCCTGGAAAAGCTAGAGCCTGGTTGTAGACCACTACTATAAAGTGTAAGACTGTCTTCGGGTTATTTCTACAGTGAAAATTACTTCTGGATTGAAATATATATAAAAAAACAAAACAAACAAACAAACAAAAAAAACCAAGAATCAAAAGTCTTAATTCTGAGCTGAAGTAAAGGGAAAGACCAAGCTCACAGTAGAGCTAACACCTAAAGTGAATTCCTCAGACATTTCATCACCTACAAACAAAAGTAGTTAACTCTGGAAGAGATTACCAAAAGAATAAAAAGTGACTAATACAGTTGGAAGCAAACAAACAAAAAACTACATCAGAATTTAAAGTATACATCTTTGTGGTATAACATACCAATTTTCTTCACTTAATTTTTCAGAGACTATACTACAGAATTGTTAAAGGCCAAAAACAAATAAAGCATTATTTCCTAAAGAAAGGTTTATAAAATTAATAAATGAATTTGACAAGGTAGTTAAATTTTTGGTATCTTTAACATTGTAATGCATAGAGTTAGCCCAAAAGACCATTAAGTGATCATTATCTATCTTACGAGGAACAGTAAGTAGATCTTCATTCCATTCAGGTAGATGCAGCAAACTAACAAATCTTCCTTTATTATAACATCTAGGTACTAATTATAGAGCAGCTACCAAAGTTTAAACTTGTTCAAAGTTAGAAACAATGATACACCCACATACTCTTTCAGCCACCTTGCAGTAACCTGCCTCTTTCAAACCTTGGTAGCTTCAGCTCATGTTATTAGCTTTTACTTTTTTTTTTTCTTTGCAAGACACTGGAAAAGGTGAACTAGGATAGAAAATCATTACAATTCAATGGTATTTCTGCATCGCCTGTAGGTTTAATATTTTGACTTATTTCTCTCATAGGCACTTGGTTATAAATCCAAATGAATATTTTTAAATCAGTCTTGGAAGATAAATATCTCACCACAACCCGTTAAGCTTTAGTTGTGAAAATGTAATGACAATAACCAGATTTTTATGAAAATTAATCTGACCTATTGCTAAACTGAAATTCCATGTCTGAGTTTTGAAACAAACTTTCCATGGTATTATAGCTAATCTTTGATGACTGTTACATAAATAGCTTTTTTTGCACTATACCAAATACAAAATTCTCTCATTTCCAAATCCCTGAAAAACTATGTGATGACATTGAATAAACAAAAATCCTTTTAAAAGAATAGACCATTGCTGTAATCAAGTCAAATGCAGCATTCCTTTCCCAGAGCTATTTTGCATATTGGGTCATACAACAGTTTTAGTCCTAGTAACTGTCTATTTTGGGAGCTCACCTACAATGTGGTGACATTATGGAAAAAATATGAAATTAGAACTGTAATATGAATAAAAAAGGCAAACATCCAGAGTTTAAAAGATTATATTAGTACTTAGCTACTTTTCATTTATAAAGGTGCTTTTCAAGCACTAATTAATCTGCTTAAAATCCCTGTGAGCATGGCTGGACTAGAAGAAAATCAGAGTTTTGAGGAGAGAAAAGTAAAAGTTTCTAGTGGAGTTATAATTCATAGCTCATCTCCAAGCAGAATCTCCTAAATAGATGTCAATTCAGTTCCTCTTATCTGAACAGTCAGGCTGTTCAGTAGATTAAGAAATTCAGTTTTACCTGAAACCCTTAGAGATAACCCAAAACATTGTCCCACAGTAAGCCAAAATCTCAGAATTGAGAAATCAAAAAAGCCCAGAACTATCCTGGATATTCATACATCTTCAGGATCAGTGATGGACTGATATAAACCTAAATATACTGATTCTGACTAAAATCAGACATATTGCTAAGTAAATAACCAGTTGAACTCGCCATGATCTAATTCCTTACAGGTCAATAATTCATTTCTGAGTATGGCAGTTTCAATCAAACTTTTGGGGTTAAGAAATGCATGTGGATGTCACTGACTGCCACTAGAAGGGGCCTCAGGCACAAACAAGAGAGAAGACCAAATAGAAGGGAAGAAGTAGTTGTGGTAGAAAACTATCAACAAATTCTTAAGATGTCAGCTGTAATTTCTACCAATAGCCTAGAGGGCAGGGAGATAAATGAATTAGCTGTTAAAGCAATGGAATGAGTAAGAGTAAATCCAAGGAACAGGTTATGCTGGAAAGTGCAGGAAGATTACCACATATAATAGCCAATTTATGGGGTAACAATGTCAGAAACGAAGATATTGATGTAGATAGAATCTATGACCTTTACAAAAAACAACCCAAGAAATATGTCAAGTCCAAGTATGACACTGTGGCAAGGAACAACAGTACAACTGCACACACACAGCGGTTAAACATACACACATGCACACACTCCTAATCTCACATTTTTGTTCTATATGTTTCTATTTCATTATCACTTTCTAACATACATCACTACCGACTTATTATGTACTCTCTCTCCTCCTATAGAATGGAAACTACTAAGGTAAAACATTTTATCTGTTTTGTTTAAAGATGTATGCCTAGCATATACAATAGTACCTGGAACATAATAGGCTCTCAATAAATATTTGCTGACTGAATGACTGAGGTGAGTGAGGTTTATAAAATGAGTATGGGATGTTCCAGAGTGGATGAGTGAAGGGTAAAAAGCATGCTGAGCTCCCTGCAGTGTGTTGTTTATGAACTACTGCTTCTATAGCCGTGTAGGAACTATCTTAAAGTACCAGTTCTCATTAGCTGCTGTTTATTAGACAAATAGAATGGAGACCAGTGTAGCTGAAGTGAGAAAAGGGGAGAGTAACAAGAGAGGAGTTCGAAAAGTATGGTGAAGGGTGAGAGAGTGAAATATTCTGTAGGGTCCTATTGCCTATCGTAAGGATTTTGGCTTTGACTCAAAATGAGGTGAGATGCTTTTGGACGGCTTTGAGGAGAAGAGTGACTTGATATTTTTTATCAGAATCTCTTGGGTTGTTGTGTGAAGACTAAACCGAGAAGTAAAAAGGCCAAAAGAGGGAGATCATTTAAGAGACTACTACAATAATTCAAAACATGGATGATGGTGGCTTGGACCTCAGTGGTAGCAGTTGGTAGTGTTGAGAACTGGTCAGATTGAGGATATATTTTTACAGTATAGCCAATGAGATTTCTTAATGGATTAGATATGGCACGTAAGAGGAGAAGAACCGGTCAAGGATGATGCCAATGTATTTGGCCTGAGCAAAAGGAAGGATGGAGCTATCATTCACCGAAATAAAAAAGACTTAGTAGGTTGGAAGATTGGGGATGTTAAAAAATATTTTGGAGATTTTGATATGTTTTCAGATGATATGTTTCTTTCATGGGGCTGGGTAGTGGTGGTAGTGGATATTAGTCGTTTCACTGATGATTGTCTAGCTAAGTAAACAAAGCTGTAGGTAGAGGTTTGGGGGTTTGAGTTTTGTTTTTACTTCTGAGATTGAATATGACACAGTATAAAGAATATTCAGAATCTCTTTCAAGGAAGGAATAGATTTTATTACAGTAGATTAATAAGTACATTAAAATAAGTCCATTTAGTGTTTTACTGTGATAATTCATCAAGAGAAATTTCATATTTTTGGTGCCTATCTGTCCTCTTAAATTGATTGATACCGGTAAACTGTAAAGATTAATTACACACACACACACACACACACACACACACACACCGCACACACACACACTCCATGTGGAAAGCACTAACAAAACAAGATCAGGATAACAATCAGCTACACTATATTAAACTAAGAAAGGTTACACACACACTCACACACCTCTCAAAAGTTACTAAATGTTAAATCCTGAAGAGTATATTACTGATTCACTCTTGTGAAAAACCTGTAAAATCTCAGTATGATTAATATTAGGATCTTTGTCGAGCAAAAAAAACAAAAACAAAAAACATTTGGAGATACATCCATGTCCTTCAATCCAGAATTCCACTTCTACTAATTTCTCTTGAGGTAATATTTAAAATGTACACAAAGATTTACATCCTAGAGCATTTCTTCTGGTTTTGTTATAGTAAAAAAAATAATAATAATAATAAAAAAAATAAAAGGAGAACATTTAAATGTCCAAATCTAGAGTATTTAAATAAATTATGCACACTCATACAATGGAATACTCTACAGCCAATTCAAAGAATAGTGTTGATGTATATTTATTAGTACAGAAAAACCTGCCTAACATATTGATCGATACAAGCAAATTAGAAAACAGAATTTCATATGACTCCACTTGAAGGGTGGTGGATTAATCTACTTATGAATAGAAAAATTCTGCAAGTGTATACTACCAAATGGTAACCAGTTATCACTGGTGGTATTGTGGGCAATTCTTATGGTTATTTCTATTTTTTAAATTAAATCTGTAATACTTTTATAATAAAAATGTTCGAATGCATGGAACAACAAAGATTACAATAAAGTATTTCATGATTTAGAAAGACACACAAGTCTTGTTTTTCCTGGAGGCACACCCTGTTCATGCATCATAGGATAAACTTTTAACAGCATATTATTACTGGCACTCCCTGGCTTACAATATTCCTAACTGAAATTAGTATAAGTAATGATCTGTCAAATTAAGTATTTAAAACACAAAGAGCCCTTCAAATGTATTAAATATAGCTAAATACTCACATGTCCATAAGATCACTTTCAGGGTTATATCAATTACAATAATAATTTAAACAAATAACCATTAGTATGAATTCTCTTAGAACCTTCTGTGTTTTTTAGTTAACTTACAAAGAAGGGACTAGAATAAAAACAGAACAGATAGCTAGTATCTTTGATTTTCCTATTAAAGATCCACTTTTTTCTCCACATTGGCAAGGCAAGTAGCATATATATGGCCAGCTCTAGATTATGCAGAGTCATAAGGGACAGAAACAATGTGGATAATTAAAATCCACTGATAATCCAGAAACCTAATTTCACTTAATAGTTGCAACCACCTCCTGGGCAGAACCCTTTAGTCAAGCTGCTAATGAGAAGCATAATTGAGTGGTTTGAGTTCATCTGCTTTCAGTTATCCTTTCCAGGTGCTAATGAACAGTGAAATGGTCAGAACGCTGTTAGCCAAAGGAAGTGGTAGGAGAAAAAGCAAGACATGGATAACCCAGAAACTGGATAATCAGCCTCAAAATGTTTGCATTGACTGCAGTGAAGATCAGATATTAAATATCTGCTTAACTAAATTCCATGAGGATATATGTAATGAAACCACATCTACACATGAAGGTTTTTAACGTATGCATTGTCTATCTTGGTTAATGTGAATGATGATATAGTCTTAGAAATTCTCTATACTGTGGTGATTTTCATTGGCAGCAGTGATAGGATATTTATTGTCAGAGCACAGCTAATCAACTGCAGGCTCCTTCGCTAAATATGGCCGACAGGTTGCTTATGAGTCAGGATTCTGGCAGACAGCCCTGCTTTTAGACCAATGGGAATGTTACTGACTCACTCCCACGCCTTTCTGGGAGAGAATATTAGCATTGCTAGTTTCCAAATCATTTTTTTTAAATTATTGTTTCAAAGTCATGTTTCAGTAAACAGCATTTGAAAGTATTGTTATGGTGAACATTTTGTGTTTTATGTTAAGCATTTGGTTTTCAAGAATTGTTGGAAATGTTTTTAGAGTGTGATTATTTTCAAGTATTACACAATAATCTCTAATATTTGCAACTAAAACCGTATCTATGTTTGATTAGTAATTAAGCTCTCAAATGGTTATGAAAGTAATTTCTCTTTATAAAACTGTAGTTTAGGACAAATTAGTTTATACACTCACTAATATTCAGAGCTTCAACTATATCTACATGTGATTATTAATGTAGCTGTCTATAGTGGTAGTGAAAGTGATTTCTATTTATGGCAGTAGTTTAAAACAAAGTACACTGTAAACTATATGATATTTGTAAATAAAACTATCTGCACATGAATATTAATTGTTTTCTATAGCAATTTGGAGACTAATCTCCATTTACAGTAGTCATTTTGAGTAAATAAGATTTTTAATTGTTTTAATATCAGCTGTTGTTTCTTGATCTTGTCCTATTGCAATGTGTCCCTTTGCCCATATTCTGAACAACAGGGCAAATGAGCTCATTTTATATAATATGAGTGTTTAAGCCAGTGATCGCCAACTTTTTTGGTACCAAGGACTGGTGTTCCTATGAGACTCTAATGCCTGATGATCTGAGGTGGAGCTGAGGTGGTGATGCTAGTGCTGGGGAGCTGCTGCAAATACAGATGAAACTTTGTTCGGTTCCGTTGCTCACTTCCTG
>NW_006433946.1:5370119-5378151 GCF_000325575.1 Pteropus alecto
CTTGGGGACCTGGCTGAAGCCACTTGCATATTCTGGACTACTTCCTAACTTTTTATTAAAACTAAAGAAATACTTTTCATTTAATTACAAGTAATATTCACCACGTTCTACCTAACTGAAAAATACAAGTCTTTAAATCTCTGTTTTAGTAAAAATTTAGGTAACCTCTAGCCCAATTTATTTTTATGAAATACAATGGCAGGAGTAGATGAATTGTAAAATTAATTTATAATGAGCACTTGCTATGTGCCTGATGTGATAGTAAGTGCTTTATATGTATTGACTCATGTCATACTTGCAAAAAACCCATGGAGAAGATGGTACTATTATATCTCTAATTTATTACAGATGAAAAACCAAGATTAGGTAAGTAATTTGTCAAAATTCACCCAGAGTTCATAAGTGGTAGGGCTCAGATTTAAATCCGAGTAATTGACCTCTGGAGTTAAGCTTTGTAATTCCCCATGCTATATAGCTTCATTTAGGTTTGTTTTACCTGAAGTATGTAGGCTGAGTATGACTACATTTTAGCTACTTCAGGATAATCTTCCAACTTTTATTTCTGTTCATTTGGCAAGTGTCTATTGCATTCGAATAGGGCCACAGAAATCCTATTTAGTACATAAATTTTGAATTACTATCTATGTGTTTACCAACTTAATTTCTCTTTCAATTAATCATTCCTGTCCTTCATTTTTTTAACCTTTCCTATTTGATGCCCTCAGTTCCCCCGTGGACATAGATCCTTATTAAACAAACAAACAATAAGGAACTAATTATAATACATTGCATTTACAAAGCACTTTCACATGCTTGTTCTTCTTTTGTTCTCACAAGTTTATTTGTGATTTTTTAATTATAAAAGCTGCTCGATTGTAGCAGGAGTCTTAGAGTGACAGACTAAGTTATAGAAGTGCCCACTGTGGATTCCAGCACGTCGAGGCATATCTAGATGTCCAGGAGGGCAGATCCGTCATGGGTTTATTTATATGCAGCTTAAGGACTCTGATATGAGTTATAAAATCTGCATAAGTTGAAACTGATATCTACCCCAAATGCTAAGACCCCTCCCTGAGTTTTGAGAGAATAAGAGCCTTCCTGTGAACAAGAATTCAGTTTAAAAGAACCAACTTTGAGGGAAGTTATTATTGAAGTAAACTGGTTTGATCAGAAAAAGAAATGGTCTGTGTTAGAGGGGAAGGGGTGGTTGAGTAGAGCACAAGTGGATTTGTGCTCTGCTGAAGGCTCAGGGTTGGGGAGGTGCTGCTGGCTCTGATGGATAATAGATCAAATAAAAGAGCTCTAGCATTAGAGTCTTCGTAAGAACTTGAAAACGCAAGGCAATGCTATTTGTGGCTTAGTAATACACTGATGTACAAGTAAGGGCAGAAATGACTGTTGGAATGGAATGGAAAAGCAACTAAGGCTACAACATTGTGGCTGACATCCAGAAATATGACAGAATCAGTAGTTTCCACCAGGCCACAGGTCTGGAGCAGCAGAGACAGAGATGACAAATGCCATAAGGAGGAGTAAAACAATCACTAGCCATTCACAAACCATGTGAGTCACTCCTTGATTCTGTTCTACTCCCTTGAATTGGAAGGGGAAATGAATTCCAAAGACACAGCTATTAGAAGCTGAGAGATTGACTAGATTTTACCATTGGACCCTCTTCTTCCCAGCTTCATTTCAGAGTCTGAAGGAACTAAGGTTATGCACACATTATAGATATTTATAATCATTTTTTCTATCGCTTCCAAGACAATCTAGATGACTCCTCATTCAATTGGTCACATCCCAATTTTATGTAAACACAATTTTTAGTCATCTTTTCCCTCATTATTGATTTTCTTTTTTTTTTTTCTCATAGATTGTTTTATTATTCTCTCCTTTATTTTACACAATTATTGAGAGCCTAAACATGTAAAGTACCCTACTAGGCCAGATGCAGAATACAAAGGTAGATAAGTTACAGGCACTTTCTGCCTAATGAAGGAGCCAGACATACTCACAAAATATAAAATAGCATCCAAAAGATGAAGAAGTTCAGGAATAGTACTGAGAAATGCCTGAATCTAAAATCTTTCATGTTCTAGGTTTCAAGTTGGTGGAGGGGCCATTTTTGTATTTCAGTCTAGTGGCATAGTCAGTACTAGTCCTGCCTGATTGGAGAGCAGGAGAGACAAATGGTTACTTCATTTTTCAAATCTCTTCCATACTTACAAACTTCAGAATTGTTGCTATCTCAGATCATCTTTATGCTGAAGATTGTAAATCCAAGGAGCCTCCGTTAAGTTATGCCTGGGTATGGCGGAAATTTAGATCTGGCCTATGCCTGCAGAACATGGAACCATGGGAGCAAAGCCAGTATGAAGAATCAAATAATTCATATAGAGAGCTTAGTCAAAGAACAAGGAAGATAGGTTAAAAAAAAAAAAAGAGAAGTAAGCAATGTGACTGTAAACAGAATGCTGTCAAGATGGAGGAAACATGCTGAGAAGCAGGATGAGGAAAGTGTCCCAGGAAATATTACTTTTATATGTTAGAATATAAAGGCAGTCACCTTTTGTGAGGCATCTGTGGCCTCATCTATGGGTAGGAAAGGAGTTACTAAAACACCAGCCCTGATCAAATTCAATCCATGTTACTATTATTTCCTGCAATTTGGCCAACTGACTTTAAATATTTTATTTTGGCTCATTTAAATAACAAGAGGTGGTATGTCTACTCTTTATAGACTTCTTTTAGAATGAGGTTGTTTTACTGACCTGATCCTCCCTTCCGACTTCAGGGAGACAGGATCATGGAGGATGAAAATTCTGATACCAAATACTAAAGGGAACAGCCCACTCAATCACTTGCTATTTATCAGAGACACTCCTAAAGTTCAGCTATCTAGAAATGCCAAAAATAAATGGGTGAGTGAATATATGTATGACAATCACATGCAAAAGGAAAACTGCTGTCAACACTGGTGTCAGATAAAATACAATTTAAGCAAAAACATTTACTAGGACAAAATAAGTTTATATTCATTAAAAAAATACAAAATGAAGGTATTTTAGTTTTGAATTTTGCACACTAAAAAAGTAATATCAAAATTCATTAAGCATATGATGACGATGTTAAAAATAAAAAGAGAAATGAACAGAAACATAATTACAAAAGCTTAACATACCATCATTAGCCGCTAACAAGTGGAAATATGAGGTACAAGAATATTCATATTATTATAATATGTAATATCAAGAAATTGGAAACCTAAATGTTCATCAAGAGACTATTGGCTAAGTATATGAGGCTAAATCCATACAATGGACCATCATAAAGCCCTTAAAAAATGTTGTGTTTCTCTATATAATAGTATAGAAGGATAACCTCATTATGTTATTAAGTGGAAAGAAATTGGAGTAATATGTATAACATAATGCAATTTTTGAAAAAAAACAAAACTACATATAATGTATGTATATACACATTCTCTATGTAAATGCATAGAGAAATGACTGTCAAAAATCATTATCTCTGGAAGAGGAAAAGTGAAACTATTACTTTTTTACTCTCTGTGTACCTAAGTAGTTTGCATTTTACATGCGTGTGCTTGTGTTTTATTTTTGTACATTTAGAAAATAATTTTTAAAAATTATAGATAAATTGAGAAGAGCAATGACCAAAGACAAAATAAAAACAACTATCCAAGAATTTCTCCTAGGAAATTTTCTGAGCCTTGAAAGGTTTACAGGCTGATTCCTATACAATATAGTCTACTTAAGATAATCAAATATGATTAAAATCATCTAGAGTGGACTTTAGTTTTTGTTTTGTTTTTTGGGGGAGGGTTTCTTGTACATCTTTTATGGCTGTCCAACATCTGAACCTCCTTTTTATGTTTGAGAAATTCCTCACAGAGTATTGGGAGAAGGCAGGACTTACTTGCCTTCTACTACGGAAACTAAAAAGGTCAGATACTTGCTATCTTTACCTCTAAATCTTAAGTTATAGACACATAACCTAGGCTAAACCTATCAAATTCTCCTACCAGGGACGAGGAATCTAAACCAAAAAAAGCAGGAACAAGGAAGACTTCTTTCTGACAGTGGCTATTGGCTACAATATCCACTATCCAATGGTAGCAATCCCAGCGGTGTGTTCACCGGATTGTTCCAATGACATAATGACAACTGAAGTGCTGACTCCTATCCTGTGGTTCTTGCCTACATACTGATCCTAGGCCTTTGAACTTCCTATGAATTCTTTGAAATATCCAGCATTCTTCCAATAAACTCTACGTTTGCTTATATTAACCAGTATCATTTTCTGCTATTTGAAATTAAAACCCCCTAACTATACACTCGTTCATTATATTTTATAGTCAGCAAAATTCTGGCTCCAAAATGTGAACAAAATATACTAAATTCAAAATATAGTTGAAAAATAACTACATAAAATATCAGGAGATCAGATTTGATATTACATGGAAGTAAAAATCTTTCATACCCATGTAGGGCTTATTTCAAGACTACAGAGGTATTTTTTTTCCAAGACAAGCTATTTATATGTAATATCGATAGATTAAAATTAATTAGTATGTTAATATGTGTCTTAGGTAAAATTCAATACCCACTCCCCTGATTCAAGGATAATTAATAATGAAGTATCTACTATGTACCAGATACTGACCCAGGCACTCTGTTATATATAGGAATAAGATATAATCACCCACTCCATGGAGCCTATGGTCTAATTAAAAGGAAGGCGAATGAACATAATTAAAATACAATGTTAAATGCTTTGGTAGAGGTTTGCACACATTAGTGACTCAGCACAAAGTTTCAAGAAAGGCTTTTCGAATAGGTGATTTTTGCTGTCTGGAGAGGTAGGTATTAAAAAAGAAATTAAGCACGTTATTCCTTGACACTAGAAAGGATGAGAGAAGAATAGATAAAGATAAAAATAGGTTATATGTGGGGGTAGGGAATAGAAGAGCAAGTTGAATTGCCTAAAAATTGCCCTTCCCACTTTATTTCCTCTCCATGACAACCACCATAATCTAAGCCACTAGAATCTCTGATCTAGGCTAGTGCAAGAGTTGCCTTCTTTCTATTTATACTTTTTCTCCTTTTCAATTTATTCTCTACATAGCTAAAACAAATGAGCTCTAAGAACATAAATTGAATCATGCCACTCCATACCTAAAACTCTTCAGTGTCCATCTGTCGCTCTTGGAATAAAATAAGAACTTGTCTTATCTGGCCCCTTCCCTTGTCTACAACCCCAATCACATCATTTTCCCTGTCCCTCAGTAGGCTAAGTGACCCTCCTTTTCTTTTTGAATATTCTAAACTCTTTTCTGCCTTTGGTCCTTTGGATTGCTACTCTTCCCTCACACCAACTTTCCCCTAGCCCCAAACCCTCCATCCACTGCCTATATGCTTTACTTGCCTGTCTCATTTTCATTTTTCAGGTCTTAACTCAAATGTCATCTTCTCAGAAAGACTTTAACTGACCATTCTCTCCCATCTACAATTTGTCACTCTGTTTATTTTCATTATCGTGCAATTGTACATTTCTTGTTTATTGTCCTGCTTCTCCATTAGAATGTGAGTGCCCCGAGTGCAAGAACCTTGTCTGTCTTGATCACCTCTATGTCTCTATAACTCAGACTAGTGGCTGGCACATAGTAGGGTCTCAATAAATATTTATTAAATGGATTAATCTCTGCATAGCAAAAAAAAAAACCTTGTAAATAATGCTAATATGCAAAAGTCAGACTTGAAAAGATTTGCACTACATAAGCTATGTATAACATTTAAAGGGTTACTATCTGTACAATATACATATAAAGCTGCTATATATCAATAAGTAAAAGAATAACAATGAAATCAAATATGCACAAAAGATATAAACAGACAATTCATGGAAGAAGTACAAATAACTCTTACACATAAAAAAACTTCTTCAACCTGTCGATCATAAAAATAGAAGTTTTAAAAATTAGATAACTTTAATTTAGACTTATTACATTGGAAAATATTTATATGATTGTTAATATCTAGTGTTAACAATCTCATATACTCTTATAAAAGTCTATAAATTGGAATAATCTTTCTGGAAGGCAATTTGATATTATCTTTTAAATTTAAATAGTACATACCCTTTGATCCAGCTGTTCTATTTCAGGAATTTTTCAAAATACACAAGTGCTATTCAAAGCTTGAGCAGATATAAGTTTTGTTTTGTTTTGTTTTTTCACTGTGTACATCAGTAAGAGACTGGTTCACTATATTATGGTAATTTACAGTACAATAATATGTTAATATTATTAAGCATTTCTATATGTGGTGGCTTGTATGACCTTGAATTTTATCTTTGTCCTTGTTTTTCTTTGTTTTACTTCCTGAACTTCCTGACCCTTCCCCTTGATAGGCATAGTTGCCTACATGGCTTGAAGGTAAATAAGCATAGTTATAGTAAGAATTAAAAAAAAAAAGCATTAATATACACTTTTTGTTGTTTTATTTCATTTTGTTTTTACTTCCAAACAAGTCTGCGGAGAAACAAAAGGGAAGGCCCTCTGGAAAACAGAACATAGAGTTGGTAATGTACAGAGCTTACAAAAAATAATAGAAGAAAAGACCTGACCTATATACTCATTCCACCCCAGTCCTGGGAAGAGATTAGATTAGAGTCTAGGAGTGAGTATGTTTACAGGGGGTAAAGGAAAAGTCCTTGAAGGTAGTCATAGGCTAGGAACAAAAAGACTGGATCTAGGAGAGCACGGATGATAGCAGGGACTTGGCATTGAGGGGCACCAAGTACTCTATTGGTAGCCACTGTCAAGGAGCCAAATGAAAACTGAATGGATACCAGCAAACATTCATCACCAGTCATGAGAGTATATAACTATGCCAAAGAGTCATGTCACCTCTTAGCTGTGAGACAAAACTTTCCAGCAGAAGTAGGCCCTAAGCTTTTCTGGGGCTCACGCAAACTGTGCCTTATAAATACTTCTCCTTGGCAATAGCCTAAGATTCTGGAAAGTCCCCCAAAACAGAGGAGGAATGGTGGTATAGTAGAGAAAGACCTGTCACTTGTTCTTCAGTGGTACTGGACAGTGGTAGAGAAATCTACTTTTGTAATATGGAGATATAGGTATAGATATAAGTATAGATATATACACCAAACAGTTATTAGACAATAAGATAGAGATTTTACTTTTTTTATATATTTCTGAATTGTTCAAAACTTTTATAATTAGTATACCTTATTCATATAATAAAAAGGCCACTCTCAAAAAGAACAGAAAAATCTACTAAATAATGCAAATGCTGCATTTTATCTAACTTGATAAGGATAGTAAATTGGGCATTCCTTCAGAAGTACTTAATGTCTACAGCAACTATTTATTAATGTCAATACATATGGAATGCCCAGTCACTTGGGGTCAGAACACCTTTAAAACCAACCAGTGTTTAGTGGGAAACAATCTATCTACTCCAAAAGATGTTTACTGAATATATTTCAGTACAGTTCTCTCAGCTCTCCATCCTTAAGACCCTTCTTTCTGTGGATATATTTTGCTTATACGTTTTTATAGTAGTCATTTTTGGGACTTCTGCTTCTACGCATGATGGATATCTCCTGTGGGATTTGCTTTCATGCTATAAATAATTAGAAAGATGAACAATATATATGAAACAAAAGTTTTCGGACATTGAGCAATAGGCTATGTAGCATTTTATCCCTGAGAAGAGGGAAATAAATGAGGTGAGCCCAACAAATGCCTTGACTTTCTGGTGAAGACACTTTCTAGACAGTAGTACCAAAAGAGGGAATCTCACTGAGCTAAGGAGAGCAGAATTCAGGGAGGCTAATGCAAATAGAATTTGTGAGGCACAGTATTGGAGAGGGAGATACACAGAGAAATAGCTCCAGAAATCTACACAGTAGTTTCCTTAAGTCTTTGGCTAAAAACAGTCTGCCCATATGTAGAGTGAAACTCCATCAGGTTGGGCAAAGAAAAACTTAG
>NW_006433946.1:5378335-5384939 GCF_000325575.1 Pteropus alecto
ATAATATAAGCCAAAGAGTTTCAAAAGTTCACACAGAGTTGGGAATAATTTTGGTTTCAACTGGCCGGAATGGAGAGATATTGTTATATGTGCAGGGCATTTAGTAGTAATCTCAGAAGATCATACCTTAGTAGCAGAGCTAAAAAAAAAAAGCTTAAAAACAAGCTTCAAAAGCATTAAAATGATCATCATTTTACTTAACTGCCTACCAGAATAAAGTTCTATACTCTTCAAAGAAATACTATAAAATCTATTACTCAACGACATAAAATTCAAAATAAAATCTATTACTCAACAACATAAAATTCAAAATTCAGTTAAATAATTACTAGATATGTGAAAAAGCAGGAAAATATGACCTATAAGCAGAAGGAAAACAGATGCTGAAATGAGAGATGATGGAATTTGTATACAAGGACATTAAAACATCTATATTTATGTTTTGTACACTTAAGGAGGTAAATGAAAAATTATACATAATAAGAATAGAAATCAAAAATGTAAAAAAGACCAAATGGAAGTTCTAGAGATGAAAAACACAGTATCTGAAATGAAATTTTCATTGGGTGGAATTAACAGCATTAGATATTGTAGAAGAAAAGAAGAGTGAACTAGAAGACACGGTAATAGAAACTATGCAAACTGAAGCTGAGAGAGAGAGAGAGAGAGACTAAAATAAGTGAAAGGGGTCTCAGTGGCCATATCAAGCAATGCCAATATTAAACAATCAAGTATAGTTGTAATTGGAGTCTTAAGACGGTAAAGGGGGAGAAAAAATTTTGAAGAAATAATGGCTAAATGTTTTTCAAAACTGATGAAAACTATACATTTACACATCTAAGAAGCTCAACAATTCAAAGTAGGCCAAATTAAGTGGCCATTTGTGTTTATTGTTCCGTGAATCTTGATTTATGAACTGAATTGTATTCCAGTTCTTTAGCTCTATTTTTCCTTGCGTCTGGCTCCTTGATCTAGTATCTTTTCTGATTTCTCAAAACAGATTGCCATCTGGACCAAGGTAATAATAATGTTCATGTTGACGGAAGGGAAGAGATGTATATTGTTACTATCCCCATTTGTATACCTTGGAACTCTTCACTCGAGTAAAAGTTCTCTGTAATCTCTTTCTGTCACTCTGAACACGTTGGGTCTTATTAATGACTTTGTGGTCTTATTAATGACTCTGTAATCTCTTTCTGTCACTCTGAACACGTTGGGTCTTATTAATGACTTTATTAGGTTTCTTTTATAGTTTGCTTGTTAAAATGACTTTCTAATTTTATTGGAATGTTTTAAATAATAAGAACTGTATTTTATTATTTCTATTCTCTGAGTGCTTATTTAGCAACTTGCACATAAGTCAATCAATAAATATAGGCTTATTGATTGATTAGTCCAGTGGTCTTCAAACTCTAGGATGAAACAGAATCACATTGAGGGTTGATAAATCACAGATTGCTGGGCCCTATCCCCAGAGTTTATAATTCTTTAAATCTGGAGTGGGGCTTGATAATTTGCATTTCTAACAAGTTCCCAGGTGATGCTGATATTGCTGGTCCTTAAACTGCATATTAATTACTGGATTAGACTACTTTTGTGAAATTCAACTGATGAGAGACTATATATATTTCAAGTCTCTCTTTAAATCTTACTTCTTCCATATAACAATTCCTTCTCCCTCAGAACAACAGCTCCTCTTTCTAACATATATTTCATATCCTCTCTACATCTCTTACAATATTTATCATAGTCTTTCTTATTTTTAAGTTTTTTTATGTAATGTGTTTATCTTGAATACTAGATTAGCTGCAGAACTAGTTCTTTAAAAGTATAACAGACCAATTAATAAATTGATATTTTTCCAAATATGTATCATAATGTGTATATTTCTATATTCAAACAATAAATCGATGATTTTTATAGAAACAACTAGGTGATGAAAATGAAGATAGAACTAAAATATTTCAGTTCCTACTACTTTATATATACTAGGTCAGTGAAGTTTTAGATGGGATTTGTGTCCTTGAATTAAGAAGAGTAACTCCATCAAGAGATGTCTAATTATTCTTCATTTTTTATCTTAATTATAGTTAGTGGCATATTATAACTGTTGGGAAGGGTCAAATATTCTCCCCAACTCCATCTTCTAAAAGGAACAACTCTAACAAGGGTAAAGAACACATAATTTGAGTTTCAGGTGCGAGAAACAAAGAAGTAAAAGTTCAAGTTTCAGGTGTGTTCCCATGTGGAAAGTGTGGTAAGATGAGCATTCTCTATGTTGGGAACCCCTCACACTCTTTAAAAATAATAATAATAATAATTAATTATTTTTATGGTGACATTGGTTAATGAAATCCAATAAGTTTCAGCTGTACACTTTAACAGTAAGGCATGCACATATATGTGTTCACCTCCCATAGTTAGATTTCTTTCTGTCACAACATATTTGACCCCCTTTACCCTATCACCCTTTTACCCTGTCTACCTCCCCCCTCCCCCCTGATAACCACTAGTCTATTGTCCATGTCCATGAGTCTCTATTTCTCATACTTTTCTTTAATGTAAAGCCAAGTGAGCATAAGGTTAGTGACCTGGGCACAAAATACAGTTTAGGCAAATTCTATTCTAGGATTTTCTGAGAAGATTTTTCTCTTTGTCTGTCCTCTCATTATCACAGTATAAGATCTGAAAGTTGAGGAAAAAGAGGGGTCAAGACCAGGGAGTGGCCCCTGGAAAAAGGGCTAAGAGGTCACCTTTCTTACTTCTAGTCTAGACCTAGGTTATGATGGGGATCAGGTAGATAAAGAGTCACTTTCATTCACTTATGGTCCAGCCCAATGTAACCTGAGATCATAAAAAAAAATTAAGGCCATAGCTCTAGCAACAATGAAGTATATGTTTGTCTAGCGTCTCCTGTGTGCTATGTATACTCAGGAACCTCATATAGGGGCAAGCAGCATGATGGAATCTGAAGATTTAGGACCCTAGTCATCTCATTTCCCATCACTATTATGATTAACATATGTGATGTATTATATATCCAATTATGTACCCATGAATCCTGTTTCAAGCAAAGTATCTGATTATAACACCTCAAGTAGATGAATTCTTTGTGAAATCAAAATAATACCATTATTTTAATTGAACAAGTAAGTTGTTTGTAGGATTCTCTTTGTCTTTTAAAAAGAAATTTTGACTGTCATGCTATTTCTATTACAAAGCCTGAGTTTTACAATAGATATTAATATAAAAAGCTGGATTGTATTCACTAGTATAGGTTCCTCATTATTTTATTCTCCGGGAGAATGCAGCTCTTCTTAAAAGTCTCCTCTTTATTTCTATAAGTTCTCTACATTTAAGTATTACAAAGAATTAATTTATCATTAGTGCCAGCCTATCAATGAAATCATTTCCATGAGCAAGTCTAAATGATCCTATATTATTATAAAAGAGTACAGTTAGAATAAATTATAATTACATTTCTCTTATACTGAAATGAAAGGTCATTTCCTCAGGTCTTTACTCACACTGAACTATTAAATGTGTATTCTAATAAGCTACATTTAACTTTTTTAATACACCATTTTTATTGGTTTCTTTCTATCCTCCGTTTCATTTACTGATCTGCATTTCTGTTTATGCCAGCATCCTCTAATAATGCCATGACTTGCTCAGCAAAATCCTACCACTTCTGGCAACTGACCAAGCTTATACAATGTGCTTTCACATAAAAGCTTCCTCATTTCAGACTGCTATGTGAACTATTTTGGTAGGAATTTTATAATGCTGTTTTGTAATTAAATGAATGAAAATTAAGGATCCAATTTCAAATCAGCTTGTACGAAGTCATTATCTATCATTCTGACCAGAAAAGCAGTAGGCCCTATATCATTTGAATAATGTTACTGGGAAAGGCCTGTCACTTATCCTGAGTCTTAATATCATATTCATATTTGAACACAGGCTAATTATATTTAATAAAATGTAGGGATATATAAAAAGCACAAATCACTTATCAAGATTCATTTCTTAAATTATGATAGCATCACAGGCTGCTGTGCAATTTACTAAATATAAATACTACTGTAATTTGACGTAAACCATTTAGAATTACCTCATCATTATGTATTTTGAGAGAAAATATTTCTGAGGGTTTAAAAATGTTTAGTGATGAACTTAGAGTTTTTGGTTTTGAAAATTCAAGTGTGTTTATGGTTTCTCATTCTTTCTAATAAGAATACTAAAGAGCAATTAATCTTTCATAGAAAAGGAATCATTTTCCTAAAACACACAACTACTATGAAGTGAAGTGAGAGCCATGACACATGTTCCCTGATAACATTCACGATATAACATAGTACCTTCTTTTGTATAATGTTTGTTAAATATAATTTAAAAGTAGCTGATTTTTGGTCACAGTGGTGGAATAAGTAAACATAATGTTTGTCTCCTCCCACTACCACATCAAAATTACAACTAAACTACAGAATAACCATCACTGAGAATTGCCTGAAGTCTAGCTGAACAGAAGTCTTACAAATGGGGACACATAAAAGAGACCAACTTGAGACTGGTAGGAGGGGCGGAGATGAGAAACGGGCTGGTCCCACAGCCACATGTGGTGGTTGAGAATTGGGAGGGATATCTCGGCTACAGAGGTTCCCCCAGAGGAGAAAGGGGTCCCAGCCCCACACCAGGCTCCCCATCCCGGGGTTCCAGTGTCAGGAAGAGAAGTATCCAAAACTTCTGGATGTAAAAAACAGTGGAGATTGTGGCTGAGTGGGGCAGAGGGCTGTGGGAGTCCCCGGTGCTCCTCTTAGAGGGCCCACACATGGACTTACCTACTGATGAACTCACTCTGAGCTCAGGTGCTGGAGAATCAGCTCAAAGGGTGCCAGGAACATACGGGGAGGAACCAAATTGTCTGGCTACAGGGTGAGGGCTGAAGGATCAGCTTTCTCCCAGACAGAAGTGCTGGTGGAGACCACTATTCCTTTGTTGGGCCCTCCCCCACTCAGCGTGCCATATCTGAGTCTCCATCAAATTGGATAATACTAGTTGCCCTGCCTTGCTAACTCCCTGAGACCTTGCCCCACCTAACTTGCGGGGCCATCCAAGTCACTTCCTGTGGCTTTTCAATAAAAAAGACTGGTCTTGGCTCATGCTGCAGACTTTTCTAAAATTTCTCAAAGGTTCACAAACCTCAAACAAGGAGCATCTGGCCTCAGTGTGCCCTGTTCCTTTTGCTGAGCAGCACCAAGCCCCACATTAGCAGCAGCCAACCTTGGTTTATGGCTTGGCCTCTCCAAGCACATCAAGCCCAGTATGGGTGGCAGCCATCTTTGGATTGGTAGGTGGCTCCTGCCAGGTAGCCCCAGGCAGGGCACAGGCTACAGCTGGACTTGGCCCACAGCAGGGCCCCTTCCTAGAGGACCTAAGACTGGCATGCTCAGTAGCCCAGTCTGGCTTTCGACTGAGCCAGAACAATACCTAGGGCCATGTCTGAGGACTATACACCCAAAGAGCAGACAGGGCTGGCACCAGAGCTCTGCTAAAGTGAATCCTGCTCTGTAGGGTCAGCTTCTCACCAGCCATTTCTCACAACCAATCAGCTCAAGGTTCAATCCTACCCCTTAACATACAAACAGCAACCAAGGCTCAACTACAACAGGATGGCACACACAACCCACACAAGGGATACATGTAGAATATCTGGTTCAGATGGCTGGGGAGACTATGCCACTGGGCCCCACAGCACACATACCTCATAAAGCTACTCTACTATGACTGGGAGACATAGCGACCCTACCTAATACATAGACACAAACACAGGGAGGCAGCCAAAATGAGAAGACAAAGAAACATGTCCCAGATAAAAGAACAGAAAATCTTCAGAAAAAGAACAAAACAAAATGGAGACAAGCAATCAACCAGATGCAGAGTTCAAAATACTGGTTATAGGGATGCTCAATGAACTTTGGGGAAGAGTAGATGAACTCAGTGAGCACTTTAACAGAGAGATAGGAAACATAAAAATAGAGATAGAAAACAAACAAACAAACAAAAGAACCAGTTAAAAATGAAGAATACAATACCTGAAATGAAGAATACTTTAGAAGGAATCAACAGTAGATTAGATGAAGCAGAGGATCATATCGGCGATTCAGAAGATAAGGTAGCAGAAACCACTCAATAAGAACAGCAACAAGAAAAAAGAATCCATAAAAATGAGGATAGTTTAAGGGCCTCTGGGACAACATCAAGCATAACTACATTCACATCATGTGAGTACCAGGAGAAGTGAGAGAGCAAAGAATTGAAAACCTATTTTGAAAAATAATGACGTAAAACTTCCCTAATCTGGAAAAAGATATAGACTTACAAGCCCAGAAACTGCAGAGAGTCCCGAACAAGATGAACTCAAAGAGGCCCACACTAAAACACATTAGAATTAAAATGTTAAAGTTTAAATACAACGAGAATCTTAAAAGCATCAAGAGAAAAGCAGTTAGTTACCTACAAGGGAGCTTCCGTAAGTCTTTCAGCCAATTTCTCAACAGAAACTTTAAAGGCCAGAAGGGACTGGCAAGAAATATTCAAAGTG
>NW_006433946.1:5385016-5417414 GCF_000325575.1 Pteropus alecto
ACAAGAAAAAGCTATAGGCATTCATGACCACCAAACAGGTATTACAGGAAATGTTGGAGGGACTTCTTTAAGAAAAAGAAAAAAAATAGATAAAAGATACAAAATATAAATAATAAAATGATAATAACTAAATATCTATCAGCAATTAGTTTAAATGTAAATGGATTAAATGCTCCAATCAAAAGATAGGGTAGTTAAATTGATTAAAAAAAGAACTTACATATGCTACCTATAAGAGACTTACTTCAGATCA
Organism: Pteropus alecto; assembly: GCF_000325575.1. Taxonomy (NCBI): domain Eukaryota; kingdom Metazoa; phylum Chordata; class Mammalia; order Chiroptera; family Pteropodidae; genus Pteropus; species Pteropus alecto. Next base: position 5,385,270 of record NW_006433946.1, read on the forward strand.
AAAGACACATATGGGCTGAAAGCAAAGGTAGAAAATATTTTGTGAAAATGGAAATGAAAAAAAACAAAAGCTGGTGTAGCAACACTTATACCAGACAGGATAGACTTTAAAACAAAGGCTATAACCAGAGATAAAGAAGGACCAAGTAATTCCACTTCTGGGCATATGAAGAAACCCAAAATACTACTTCAAAGGGACATGTGAATCCATATATTCATTGTAGCATTATGTATAATAGTGATGATATGGAGGCAACCTGGGTGTCCATCAGTGGACGAATGAATAAAGAAAAGGTGGTACGTATATACAATGGAATATTTCTTAACTATAAAAAGAATGAAATCTTGCCATCCACATCAACATGGATGGACCTAAAAGGGTATCATGCTGAGTGGAGTCAGACAGAGAAAGACATATGCCATATGATTTCACTTATATGTGGAATCTAGAGAACAACATAAATGAACAAACAAAACAGCTTGTAAATACAGAGAGCATTTTGATGCTTTGCTGGATGAGAGAGTGGGGGATGGGTGAAAGAGAGGGGATTAAGAAATACAAACTGGTAGTTACAAAATAGTCATGAAGATGTAGAATATAGCATGGCAAATATAGTCAGTAGTATTTTAATAACTATGTATGGTGTCAGAGGGGTACAAGATTTATCAGGGTCGTCGCTTCATAAGTTAATTAAATGTCTAATTACTATGTTGTACACCTGAAACTTATATAATATTGTATGGCAAAAAAAGAAAACATCTGTGATTAATACTATAAAGATGATTATGTAATACAGAGAAAAAGTAGCCAAGTGACAATTACAGTGCTAGATAGTTTTCCAAAATGTCAATTTTTAAAATTCATAACTATATATGATAAATATTATATAGTATTTTTTCCCTCCTAAAAAAAAGTGGGACCTGCATTAGCACTGGGTCATAAATCCAGAAATGCATCTTTTTGCAATCGGCACATGCACACAAAGAGCGAGAATTTCTTAACAACTGACAAGAATTTACCAGTGATCAGTCACTGGTGTCAGAAGTAAGAGGCAGTTAAGAGAGTGCTGGTAAATCCCACCTCCCAGGCACATGCTTCTGACAACGAAATGTGATCCCAGTAGAATGAAATAGAAGCAAATGTGTCAACTATAATGATAGTAAAATTAATGCTTGAAGGAGTAGCTCACCTGGCCCTGCCGATCATGTAGTCGCTCCATTTCTATTGATGAGTATTACGTCTATCTGCATTTTATATCTCAGAAGTTGATTAAAATTTCAAAAGTGGAACAATTTTGGATGACGATCAGCTCCAAGATGTGGCCATGGGAGTGAATAGCTGAAGATCAACATTAAAGTGTTCTTAACTTCCTATGTCTTGATCTATTTTTATAATAAACATTATTGTGTATGTGGTAGACAAGATAACCCCAATGACTCCTTTACAATCTCCTTCCCTTAAGTTTGGGTGGTACCTTTGAATGTGTGACATTCTCCTGTGATTATGTCATATTTTATAGCAAAAAGGATTTTGCAAATGTAATCGACAGATCACAGGAACCCTTAAAATGAACTGAACTCTTCATAGAGAAAGGAATTTAAAGCATGACAGGGATTTGACACAAGAGAGATTCATCCATTGCTAGATTTAAAGATGAAGGGGCACACAGCAAGCTACATGAACTCTAGAGTAGAGCACTCCTTGGTTTACGGCAGGTAAGGCGACTGGGACTTTAGTCATAAAGTCACAAAGAAGTAAATTATGCCACAATCACGTGAAGTTGGAAGAGGATCCTGAGATACAAATAAGAACACAGCCCAGCTGACACTTTGATTTTAGCCTGAGAGGACACTCAGCCATGTGATACCTAGATTTATGACCTATAGAATGTGAGCTAATAAATGAGTGTTGTTTTAAGCCACTAGATTTGGGCATAATTTGTTATGCGGCATTAGAAGACTAATATAAGAAACTTTATATACAATAAAATGCACCCATTTTAAATTTATAGCTTGATAAGTTGTGTCAAACACACCACCACAATTAAGATATAGGACATTAACATCACGCCCCCAATTCCCTCATGCTCCTTTACTATCAGTCTGAATCCCAGCAGGCAACCACTTACCTGATTCCTGTCATTTTGTTGTTAAATCTTGACTCTCCTCTCCCTTCTCCCCCTTATGTCACTTGAGGGCAATTATCATTTTTATATTTTTCTACTTTTTTTATAATCACCATCTGAGTACATAGAATAGTCTTTCTAAATATTTGTTAGTTTATTAATTGAAAAAAAATACTTGCTGTGTACTGGCCCCGTGTCAGGGTTTGTTCCAGGCACTGGGGATATACTAATAAGTAAAATTGTTAGATTCTATCCCTTGTGTAACATATACTCCAATACTTCAAGAAGTTGATTTTTTTGTGTGTGATGTGATTGGTTCCCTGGCTCTGAGTCCTCTAAACTTCACTGCTGGGACCATCTAAGCCCTATTTATATTAGTTTCACCTCAGACATTTGGATAAAGCTGTCAAAATGGACCAAGAGTCAAGTTCTCAGAATTAAATATCAAGTTTGTTTTGTTTCATGGTTCCATGAATTTGCATATGAGATGAATTAACTAAGTCTCTATCTTCAATCTTTGTCCAGCATTCAATTCTGGGTCTGAGGTCTAGCTGTATCCTTTCAGGAACATGGTTCTCAACTCTAGATGAACACGAGGATAATTTGAGAAAACATTAAAAAGTACTGCTGTCTATTCCCTCTCCATTTGGCTTGGGACTGGGCATTGATATTTGTTAAAAGCTGTAATATATTTATTAATTTTAATTTGCAGCCAAGAAATGAAAATACTCCTCTATTCCTTTCATGGAACAGTGTCATGCTCTTTGAACATGTACCTGCGGCAAGGTTCCTATTTTCTGTTGCCCAGCAGAGATATCTTCTCTACCCTATCTTATCACTTCTATGGTGACCACTAAAGCCATATATTGAAAATGGCTTGTAAGAAGGAACGAGCCTGGGTCCTCAGATCACAGAATAAAAGGTCTCTCGCTGAATACTGCATTAGACTATTGTAGGGATTGCTAGGTGCCTACTCAATATCTATTCTCTCCTTCATCCTTACAAATAGAATTTCTATACACTTGAGGTTGTCAATATGTCAAGATAAAACGTTTTTATCCTGCTCTGGTCTCCTTTATAGATAGGATTGTTATAAACGAAGATATAAGCAGAAGTAGTCAGGATTTCTTGAAAGTCTCTTTTAAAAAGTTTGCTCTGCCATTCCCCACTTTCTTTCCTTCTTATATGAAGGCAGAGGTAATGGCTTGACTTTCAGCAACCATTATGAAACCATATCTTAGGGACGACAAATATAGACAATAAGGGATATTGATTCTCTGATGACATTGAAAGCTACCATACAAGCCTTAGTGTAAAAATCTCCAGATTTTTAATTATACAAACAAACAAACAAAACCAAACCAAAACAAAACAACAACAAAAACACTTCATGTAAGCCAATATTTTTAGGCCTCTAGCACTAATAGCAGAATATAATTCCTAATTCATATATTCTTAATGTTATACTTCCTGTGCTTTCGGGGATCTTATCTATCGTAACCCTCTGGCTCTCCCTAACACTACTTGTCAATGTATCTGCATTACCTTCTGTGGCTTTGCTTTCTGGATCTCTGTTACTTCCTCATGAATCAGTCTTGTCTCCTGATCCTTGGTCAGGTCCAATTTGGTCTGTCTTGCTTTCAACAGAAATCTGTTACATTTGATCAAAGTTAGAGTGAGTATATGACACTCACTTCAAAGCAGACTCTAAAATGCTTCTCAACTAATGTGAATACAGCAACTTGATTCTCTCAGCATGTTTTCTACAACCACTTTTTCCCAAACCAAATTTAGATGATCTTGCCATCTTCATTTTCAGGTGAAAGTGAAAGAAATAACAATATATAGGTTATATGATGAACGACACCCTGTTAAATCCATCATTCAAGGAATAGAGAAGATTGGATAGTGTGACTTATGATTTATAGTTGGGAAGACACCACTTATCATCTCTAGGAAGATCCGTTATACCTAATGGCTTTGCTCATGCTGTGTAGTATATTTTTTTCCAGGTAAGGTAAATCTCACATTCCTATTAAAGTTGTTTATTCCCTTTGTATATCAGTGAAAGTAGGAAAATAATAAAAGATGCTCACAAGATAACTCATGAGTCAGTAATTTTGTTCTCAATCTGGAAGGCTGAAAGTGAAAATGCGAGCTTGTGGTATATAGCATGGTCTGGTTGTTTGAAGAACATCACCTGATGGAAGCAGTGATGGAGGGAGAAGATACACAAACAACTAGGAAAGTCATATCTGTGGGTGGCTCTGTGGCTTCCAATTTGCCCATAATCACTTTGAGAAACCCAATTGAAGATGGGTAGCTTTGGGTATTCATAAATTTAAATGAGAAAAAGAAAATGGTAGCATCACCTACTGAAAAGTCAGATCAAGAGAAGTGAATAGATTTTTTTAAGGTAGACATATTCCCTCCAGAGTACTACAGTTCTTGTGTCTGGATGATCTTGCATTTTTGGTGTGACTTCATAAGCTCTAGTTTTTGAAGTTGAGTTGATCAAAATGAACCAGTTTATGCAGTGGAGTCCATATGTTTAAAATCCAATTAATAATTATTTTCACTTGACTGGTCTTTTTGTTTCCTTGTTAGTAGTATTTTAAAAGTCTAAGTTAGAGTTACTCAAACTCTGTTAGAAAAATGCAATAGTTTTGTTAGAGACAATTTTTAACCATTTAATCATTATAAGAACAAATGAAGTCATGGACAAATGAAAAACATCAACTCTGCCCTCAGATCATTTTAATCATTAGCTTGACCTCTTTAATTATCAAGCTATTCTTTTAAAAACTGCTGATAAATAGTTAAACCAACTAATTATTGTATTCTTTAATCTGCACGCCAATTTCCAGCCATGTCTTTGAGCTTTGGGGGCAAATACACACTCAGTATGTTGAGAATCCCCTATAGTTCTTCTGCATAACTGTGACCAATAAGGAGGAGGTGGTAGAAGGTAATGAGAAAAAGGGGAATGATATGTTATCTTATTCTGGGTTCCAATACCAAGGCCAGGCCCATATTCATCACTACTGCGACAGTACCTAGGTTATTCACTTGTTAATGGTAAATAAAAAAGAAAGCATGGTCAAGGTGTAGCTTAGGGACCAGAACTAGGAGGTCAGTCAGAAGACTAGAGTTGAGGAAGGTTAAAGTCTAGCAGAAATAAGGTGAAAGGGAAGTCACACAACTTGGGAAGTGAAGGTCAAGAAACAGATTTAAAACCTCAATTTGCTCTACCTGGAGCTAATTAATGATGGAGCTGAAGTAAAGCTGGAGACTTTTACAGTCAGCTTTAAGGTTGATGTCATTCATAACTGCACTAGAAATTTGAGAATTTAAAACACCAATATCTTTAGATTTAAAGTCTCCTTAAGTTCTGAGGAATTTCATCTGGTAGAAGAATCATAGCCTTCATGGCTTCCACCACTAAGTTTCTTGATCTTTTTTTTTTTTGTGAGTTAATGGGAAAAGAAAAATAAAGGTGAATGGATGGGTCCAAGGTCAAGGAGAATAACCAGGCCTTGACATTGATGCCCACAGAAAGTGGCTATCGATGCCAATACCAGTGTTCAAAGGACTGGAGATGACTCTGAGTTGCTTAGCATGGCAGCAGCTGAGTAACAACCCTACCATTTCTAGGAACGTATCCTATGGAAATTATAAAGGATATATCCCAAGGGATAACTTTAAATATATTCTTCTCAATATTGTTTACTATGGAGAAAAATGCTAAATTCTCAACAAGAAGAAGATTGCTATGTAGGTATTGTGCATACACCCATATAAGGGAGTGTATATTAACCATAAAAATCATGTTTTAGAGGAATATTTATTTACAAAGGTAAAGTTAACTTTAGAAAGAAGATTACATAAAAGTATAATACACAAAAGTAGCAATTTCTCCACACTCTCTATCTCCGTTATCTCGCAGTATTATTTTTTTCTAATAGTACTTATTCCTATGGCATATTTTATATTTACTTGCTTATTTTTTATTGTCTGTATCCTTTCCCTTCATTAGAATGTAAGTTCTAATGAAGGACATTGTTTTATTCACTATTGTATCCTCTATTCCTAATACAATGCCTGGTATACAGTGAGTCCTTAATAAATATCTATTTAATGAATGGTTGAATAATTACAATATGTATTGTAGATGAGCACAAAGTATAGGAGCACAGAAGAATGGCTCAAACACAGTCTGGACGATGATTAGGGAAGACTTCCTGGAGGAGATGATTTCTGAATCTCTATTAAAGCATGTGCAAGAGAAAGTCTTTTGGAGGTGTCCTACTATTTAGTTTATTCTCCACTGGCTCCTGATGCTGAAGTCTTGGCTTGATTCTCTAATCCTGTTCATATTACAACCTTTTCTCTTTAGTTTACTTCATGCTCCAAAAATCTTTTAATACGATATTATATAGGAAGCTAAGAATCATTAGATATTATTATATGTTGAAATATAATAGGTAAAACTAGATGGAATTACTTTTTAATAAAGTTATTCTCCTTTCCCATATCAGACATCTTAACAATTGAATAATAATATCAACAACAGTAATGACAACAAAAACAATATCAGCCCATATATTTGCATACCATTCTAACATATATGTTCAGGGCCCTTGTGTATATTATATCATTCGAACCTCACAAAAACTATATGAAGTAGTCAAGGCAAAGATAATTATAACCATTTTAATGAGGAGAAAAACAAATAAGAATATGAATTGTGACTTTTCCAGTTTCACAAAACATCTTAAATCTTGGTTTTATGACTTAAAATCTGAAGACACAGTAGAGATTAGGTAAAAAAAAATCTCCAATGGTAACCTGTTTCTAAAGAAAAAAGAATAACTACACATGTTGTGTTAATGCTCTATAAAGGTTGGGAGCTGAGGGCAGAGTGAGTGGCATAGGAAACTTTTGCCAAAATATAGAAAGTTATTTTTTTCATCATTATTGAATGCTATAATAGTGAAAGTTGCTTAGATTTCATTTAGTTTAAAATCACGTAAATGAAAATGGATTGAGTTCATGTAGTTTCAAGTAAATTTGAATTGAAGAAAATGTTGTAATAAACTAAACCTATCCAATTAAAAGATTATTTTTAAGCATGACAAAATATTTGAGTGACATCAAAACAAACAGGGAATATAAGATAAACAAAATAAGAAAGGAAAATAAAATTTCATTTCAAAGAGGTCATTGGCTATCATATTAGGTAACAAAGAAAATAAAATGAAAGTATTTAATTTTGGTTATTGGATTAAGAAATAATAAGATCTATAGTAATAGAATAGGTCTCTTTATGAATTAAATTATAAAAATGTAATCTTCGGTTTTAAATATTGTATCTCAAAAATTAAACTCTGCTCATAAACTGATCAATATATAGCCCCATCTTTATTAAAGAGTTAGATTTATAAATGTTGTATTATATTGAACGTTTTATTATTCAATATAAGTATCACAAATGAAGCACGTGGAATGTGAGCTAAATGCATTTACATTCCAAGTATTGCATTGCCAATATTAAAATTGCAGTATCAAGTTAGAATTTTGTTATTAGAATTGAAAGTAGTCATAGCCCATTTAATTATTTAAAAGAATTATAATATTATCAAGGGTAATTAGATAGGTTGGAAAAATCAATTATATAGGACACATGTAAAGTTTTAAAATAAAAGGAGCAGTTGATATATATCTAGCACAAATGTACCTGGTTCTTAGCCAAGACAAAAGCACCAAGTTAGTCTTTGCCAAGATTTATGTAAAATAAAATTACATGACATCTAGTTGTATTGTAGTAATGTTGACATAACAGAGAGTTTAATCTTTTGGAGTAAAAGACAAAAATATTCAAAAGCACATAGCATTTTTTGTGGATAGAGCTTATGAAGTACAATATGAAAGTCATTAGACTGAAAACTTGATGGAAGAGGTACTCAAATGAAATAGCTTCTATTATATTCCCACACCCTATACCCAACAGAGCAAAAAGTCTTCTTTTATGTTGATATACTTGTCATACCATCACAATACTATGTGCATTTTAAGGTTATTTGGGAATAGTCAAAACATTCTAAAATGTAATTCAGTAAGTGTCAAATGTTTTTTACTATATGCAATAAGAAAGCAGTCCTGGGATAGACTATGCCCAGAAGCCTTAAAGATAATCACTTAGAAGTTGCTGTTATGGGTTGAATTGTGTCTCCCAATAATTCATAGTATCTCAAAAAAATGACCTTATTTGGAAATAGGATCATTGCTGTTAGAATTAGTTAAGATGAGTCATTAGGGTGGGCCCTAATCCAATATGACCGGTGTCCTTATAAAAAGGATAAATTTGGACACAAAGACAGACATGGATAGACGGAAGACAACGTAAAGACATACCAGGAGAAGACAGTCATCTATAAGTCAGGAGACAGGCCTGGAACCTATCCTTTACTCACAGCACTCAGAAGGAACCAACCCTATTGATGTCTTCATCTTATTTCTAGCCTCCAGAATTGTGACACAATCAATTTCTCTTGTTCAAGCCGCTCAGTTTGTGGTACTTTGTTACAGCAGCCCAACCAAATTAACAGTTACCTATCTGAAGTTTTATATAAAAACAAATACTGTAAAAAGTCACTTAAATAAACTTTACATTGATTAATCAATGATCATAAAATAAACTCTACGGAAATGACACAGGATAAGGCCTTTAGTGTATATGATATTTTAGTTTAACTAAGAGAGATCCCTAAAGTGACTGGAAAATTCAGTTAAACAAAACTTTAATTTCTTAACCAATCTGGTTTTATAATTCTGTATAGATTCGAGGACCCCTTAAAGAAAACATACTATAGATAGAGTGGTAAACAAAAATCAGCTGTGATCTCTGTTCTCATGAAGCTTATAGTCAAGTAAAATGTGTGTGTGTGTGTGTGTGTGTGTGTTTAAACTGGCCACGGAATGGAAAGGAACTGGAATAAACACAAAATTTCAGAAATCGTACACATATTATTTTATTTAATTTCCACAAAAATTCTATGAGATTCTTATTATCTACATTTTAGAGATGAAGAAGCTGAAGCATAGAGAAAATAAAAAACTGAGAAATAGTGGAACTGAGATTCAAACCCAGATCTGTCTAACCTGCAAAATTCTGTTTGTTCCACTAATCTACTTTTCAGAAAGGAAGGGAGAAGGAGAAAAGGAGAATGTATGCACCTATATAATCCATACAGTACTACATATGTATACTTGGGATTGCACGAACAGTACATGTATATCTGAGGTAGGTATGAGGTAGAGCACTACATCTGGGAATTGGATTCAGCCCAAAGATGCAATTGTATGTCAACACTGATTTTTTTTAACTTATTATCTAAAAACCATTCTCAGTTTTAACACTACCTTTCTGTCAATCACACACATAGTTTCTACTACTTACCCAGACTTTTCAAGTAGACCATAGAGTAATTACTAAGGTATTGATTATGTACATCTCTTCTATAAGTGTGAATAAAAGCCGCTTTCTGTTGGTGTTGGTGAACCGGGTAGCCTCAGAAACTTGATTTGTCTGCACCTGGAGATTAGGCTCTGTTCCAAAGAGGAACTCATATTGACTAAATTCACAAGCAACATTTCAGAATGCCAAAATTTGATTGGCAACACAAGATACAACTCTCATGGTGTTGCAGGAAACGAAACCCAATGGAGGAAATTTGGACACTCAGACAACTTTGTTAGAGGAAGGAGAGTTTATCGGGCCCGCAGAGCTCACAGATGCACAAGCTCGTTCCAGTTAGCTTTCTTTAGTGTTCCATGCAAGGGATGCGTGATTCCTTTGCCTGAGGGTCTACATGCACCTCCTGACTCAGGATGGGAGGGGGAGTTTCTGGCGGGGGCTGCAAGGGGGAAGGAATTTCCGGACCATCAGTAGGTGTGACAAGTTTCCAGAAGGCCATTTAAAGATCTATAGGGTGTGGTTAATCTACAACCCACTTGAGCAGGTCATTCCTGCAAGTCTTTTCCTTTGCATTTTTCAGATACCTCCTCTCTTAATAGTGGATGGAATGCTCACGTTGAAGTGAACAAATTGTTCTCTCCTCAGAGAAAGCAGGAGGATAGCTTGAGGAGCATGCAAGGAGTATTAGTGGGATAAAATTTATGCGTGATCTCAAGTAGCCCTGAAAGATTAATGTGTTTATTTCTGTTACAGTCATATACATGCTAAAGGGCCTATAGTGCCCTATGTGGCCCTCACACTCTCTCCCCAGGGCAGTGCTAGGATGAGTATTGCCAAGGCATTTGTCATTCTCTTCCTAAATTCCTGTCTGCCAGCCTGCTTTTGCATGGACCCATTCTTCCTTTAGATATGTTAATATATTTTGTTTGTCTTGATGTAGCTAGGGGACCATTCTCTTTCTTTGGCATGTGTTTGCCTATCTATGATGGTCCCTTAGGCCTTGATTTTATAGTTTCAGCTAGAGGGCGAAGGGAACCAAAGTTTTGCCATCCTGAAGCTCTCTTTCTGCAATATTGACTTTAAGCGGTTTATTAAGTAACTAGACACAGAAAGAACCTGCTCAAGAGATTCAGGCAGAAAAATCTGCTTCAGGAGAGAAATCTTAGGATGTTTACCTTAGCCTATGTTGAATTAAATATGATAAATAGCAGGGCTTCGGGCAGGGGCCTGTTAACTAGATACCCCGTGTTCTATTTCTGAGTTGTTTGGCAAGGATTCGCCTACCTGTGTGTCTCACTCTTCCTCAACTACCTGTAAACTGGTCATTCTTACCTCTGAAATCTGACTCCATTTCCCCCTTTGCTCTTTTGTCCAAAATGTCATATATCCAATGTTCCCTCACAGTTTTTGGAATTTTCATGCATATGAAAATTCTCCATGCACATGCATTAAAATTTGATTGTTTCCTGTTAATCTATCTCTGTTAATTTGATTATTAGCCCAGCTAGAAGAACATAGATAGGAGAAAAAATAGTGATTATTTTTTTTTAACCCTCAAAAGGGTAAACAATTTTTAAGTTTGTGGAAGTTATCTCATTATTGCCTATAAACACTACTCCCTTTCTTCCATGTACTTTCTACAGTATGCAAAAACTTTAACTCCTTATTTTTCAGACACAAGTTGATTCTTTTGTAGTTTTTACTTTCTGTGTTTTTGTGAAAATTCCCTGGCCGTTTTCAGAGTATACTATGTCACTTTGAAGTCCTTGAATGCTAATAGCTTTTCCATATTTTCCTAATGAGCATTCTTATTTATGTGAGAGAGGAAGATAAAAAGACTTTTTGTATGGGAACTGATTTCAAGTGCAGATAAAACATGGTTAGTAAAAAATAAAAATAAATATTAGTTATGAGATGTTTAAATTTTTTCACCTTTTGCTCATTTGTATATAAATAACAAATTTTTATAACTATACATGTATATTCAAATTTAATATTGCAAGTTCTTTGCTTTGCTTTGCGAAATAGATAGAATCCTGAAAGTTCATCATAAAATGTAGTGCAAAGAGCCCTAGACGTGAAGTCAGCAGTCTGGAGGTCTTGCCTTTATATCAGTCTGGAGGTCTTGCCTTTATATCAGTCTGGAGGTCTTGCCTTTATATCTCTGCGGGTTTGCTGTGTGGCCGCTGACAAACATTTGAACACTTACTGCCCTGATCCTCCCATAAAATGAGTGTCATGCTAGGGCAGGGCAAAGGTCTTTAGGTTTGGCTGGGATCAGAAATCTGCCTGGGAGAAAGGACAGAGGTGCTAGGATTACCAGAAAGTTCTTATAAAAGGGATAATCCTTGACCTATCTAATTCAAAGAGGATCTGTGAAGAGGGTCAGAAAATTGAGTAAGGGAAACTACTTGGAAAAGAATTAGTTGAAATTTTTTAGAAAGGGAGAGGAAAGATAATGACTTTCCTTCTGACACTGTACTTCTTTATATCAACAATGCTAAACCTACTAAAAACTCTAGCTTTATCTAAAATTTCATTTTTTCATTTAAAAACCTGTCCAGATTTTCATCATGTACTCATTCTTATAAGCTATCACTTCTATGCAGACGACCCTCAAATCGATCCCAACCATAACTTTTATCTTGAACTACAGAATGGCATTCTTACCTGCCTGTGGATTATCTCCACTCAGGTGCTTATACGCACCACATACTCAGTTTCATTAAAGAAGTTGTTGTCTGCATCAAACTTTCAACTATAGTTTCTTCGCTTAATATCTCAAATATGTAACCACAGGGTTAGTTTAGATTTTTAAAAATCCTGTGCTCAGTGATTTGTCAAGTTCTGTATGATCGAAGACTATGTCTCTTCCTCTTATTTCCACCTCCTTCTTCCCATTCCTCTTGCATCCATCTTATTTAGGTCCTTTATTACATATTATGTGGATTATAGTAAGTCTCCTCTCTGTTCCCGTCCTTTCACCTGTCTCTAATCCATCTTCCACAGTCCTGAGGAGTAATCTGAAACACACATCTGATCATAGTACTCCTCTGGTTACTCCCCTTCAATGGGCTCCTATTGTCTACTAGTTAGAGTATAGTACAATGAGGCTTTTCATGATCTGGCTCTCATCAGCTTCATATTTCACTACTTTGCTGCAAATATGTTTCAGCCATACTAAAGTACTTGTAGTTCCTCTAATCACCCATGTCATCTCTTGCTTACATATGTTGTTCCTTCTTCTTGGAATATCTTTCCTGCCTTCTTACTTATTTTTTCTGCTTTATGAATTCCTATCAGACCTTCAAGATTTAGCTTAAGGATCACATCCTCCAGGAAGCTTTCCTGAATATCTTTCTTTGTGTTTGCATAGCTCCCTTGATGTAATACTTTTATAACACATTCTATTACAGTTGTTGATTAACTTCTCTGTATCCTTCATTACGCTGTAAACTCCTTGAGGACAAGGATTTTGTCTCATTTATCTCTGTATTACCAAAGCTAAGAGAGTACTTTGCACAGGTAAATACAAGTTCATTAAATGAATAAACCAAGAGAAACTTCATCATTAAAATTCTGACCAGTATACCACCAGGCAGAAATTGGAACATATGTAACCCAGAGACGGAGATTTAGGTTAGGGAATTGAAGTAATTTACTAGAATCAAAGTATCAGGCAAGACGAGGTAGTAAGAAACACAATGTGATCATGATTAAGGCCCATGAGATGAGATTAATATGCTAGGAACATAGAACAAAAGCCAAAATCATAAACCAGTATAAAAATTTAATCCGAGCAAAATTAAGACTGTGAGGACCAAAACACAGAAAACAATGCAAGGAGGCTATTGTTGGTAAATCAGTCAAGGCCCTCAGGCTTTGGTGAGAAGCTTTAAGTAATAGACCCCCTCTTGAGTGGGAATATTCAAAAGATGTATTAGGTCTGATTTCTGGGCCTCACATATGACAAGAATTGGGTTAGATAGAAAATCTTAGTGACTCTGAGTTAAATCTAGGGAGCTGGCAGATGCAAATGGATGCTATACTAGATTAAACACATTTGCATTCAGCATAGCTATGTAAGAATCAGACTAAAGTGCTCCTATTTGTGAAAGCCGAGCATGATGCAACATGTGGTTAAAAAAAAAAAATCAAAATTGTCATATTAAATTGGCCATTAAAAGGTTCTTGTTAATGGTAATTTTCATGGTTAATAAAGCCATTAAGTACCCCCAAGATGTGACCTTATCATATACTTTACATTTTAGCTTTAATGTATAAATCGATATAAATTGATTTAATTAAGGAAGCTGCATAGTTCTTCCACAACATGACTTACTTTGCTTTTGTAAATATTTCAACTGCCAAGAATTTTGCTATGAGTAGTGTGACTTTTATGAATCTTAAATGATTTTTTTTAATGATTGTGGACTGATTCCATATTAAGTATAGATCAAAAGACACTGAAATGTGTTTTTCAGGTCTGAAACTTTTTCATTATGCTCTTTGTGACATTTTTCCATTAGACATGTTTTCAGGCAATCACATTAGCCTAATTAACTTTCTGTTACTCCAAAAACGCTGTTTTTCTTTTGCAAAGACAATAGCTCTTCTACTCTGGGAAGATATAGTAACAATAAAATGTGTAAATAAAGCTACCTGAGTAATTTTTGAAGGACATATATGACAGCTTTTGGAAAACACCAATATAGTCTGTCAAATTGCAGTAAAATTTGACTTATCTGTCATACTATTTTATTCAACATGTTTTATACTCTACCTAGAGTATATGCTCCTTGAAAGCAAGATTATACTTGATTCATTGTGCATCACAATTCTTGGCACAGTTGGTACTCAATAAATACCGTGTAAATGAATGTGGATATACATGACAATTTTGAGGCTGTAATAAAGACTAACAATTCACTTATTTAACATTCTTCATATTCCACCTCTGCAATATTTATAACCTATTCTCCTTCCTCTAACTCTTTAAGTATTAATGCCCAAATGGAAATTTATATGACCTAAGGCTAAAGCTATCAAATTTTAATTAAATCTTAGTCATCCATTACAGTGGGTAATTTTCTTAAAATCTTTATTTTAGACAATATGTTTTTACTGGGCACAAAAATATATAATTAGTATGTATCATATAATTTGAAATATTAATTATTTTTAAACAAAATATTATGCTTCCCTTTTAGAACTTCTTTATTAGAAGCACAGAGTTTATATCTGGAAAAAAAAATGGGTCATCTGGTGAATTCATAGGCTTGAAAATGAAAACAACCTTGAGGAATTATCCAGGATATTTCTTGGACACCCACCATAATCTCTTCAAACAGTTCAGACCAATTCGTATTAATATTATTTTGAAAGATTTCCCCTGCTGAGCAAGTTCCTTTGGTAACCTAGTCTAAAGTTTACCAGTTCTTTATTCGTCACATAAAACCTTTCTGAGAAAATGCCAACTTGTTTTCTCTTTTCTATCTTCAATGAAGACAGGAAAAAAATTGCCAGGAACCTTTTTAAAGCACTTCGTATCATTGATGGAAACATTGAAATTATTCTCAGATTTTTTGGCTTTTGTCAATTTACTTTCACTGGTATTTCTAACTCTATGCTTTTGCTTTTTCTGTCCCCACTACCTAGAATACTCTCTTCCAGTCTTCCAATCTATCCTTCACCATGTTTTGATTTATTCTAAAGTGTTTATTCACATTTGTAGCCACTGCTTGAAATAAAAAAAAAAATTAAAAAAGAGATAAACCCTAAGTCTATCCTTGATGAAGAGTTTGTAATTTAATATGACAACGTTAAATAACATAAGGCAAGGATTGACAAACTGCAATCCATGGAAAAAATCCAGCCTGCCTCCATTATAATAAAGTGTTATTGGAACACAGTCGAGCTCACTAATTTGCATATTGTCTATAGCTACTTATATCTACAACAGCAGAGTATAGGAGTTGTGACTGAAACTGTATGGCCTACAAAGCTTAAAATATTTAGTATCTGACCTTTACAAAAAAAGCTTGCTGACCCTTAGTTTAATGATTAAGAATTAACTGAGTGGTCAAGATTTAGTAGGTATAAGAAGGAAGTGGTAGAGGCCTGCACTAGAATAGTGCTTCTCAATCTGTGTAAGGAAGGATGAGTTTTTTATCCCCCAAGTCTATCATGGACCAATACCTTTTGAAATCACAATAAAAATAAATCACTAGAAAGATGAAACAAAGACATACAAACTACAATCCCCAAATTTTTAGTTTTAGATTCAACTGATATAAAATTATTACTTTTATTTTTTAATTACTTTGTCAAATTGCAATAAAAGATGCTAATTGCTTGCTCTTAGTTTTGGTACTTATCTTATTATGGACCCATAACAAATAGTTCATATAAGGGCACCAGTTCAAGGATCATACTTTGAATACCACTTGTCTAGAAAATGTCTGCCCAAACCAACTTCTTTTGTTTGACACACTAGAATAGTACAAAATTTGCAATCAAGTTATGGTCAACAAGACTTGCAGGCCTGTAAAATATTCTAAGGTAACTTTTCATATTTCTAATTTTATACATTGTGTTGATATAACTCAGGTCTGAAATGACAATTTTCTTTATTTTCAAGTTTGTCAATATATTAAGAATGGACTCATCGTAGCCAAACTAATAGGGCAGTATTATTATTATTATTATTATTATTATTATTATTAGTGAAAAATAATTGTTACAAGCATGTCTCTAGGAACAGTACATTTTTCTCATTGTTGACAAACTTACAAAAGAAATTAAGTGACATATTTTATATCTTGATTGTGGTGGTGGTTATAAAACCATATGCATTTGTCAAAACTCATAGAACTATACTCCTAATAGCAAGATTTTTAAGGTATGTAACTTATCCCAGAATAAATCTGATTTTAAACAATGCAGATTATAGGGAACCTTCTACTGAGTAGAAAATGCTGGTACTAGTGGAGTTAGAAATATGTGAAGTCTATTGGCTGGAAGCTCCTGCTCTCTCTCCACATGAACAATGCCTTGTGTTAGGGAATAGAAATATTTGAGTCCATGGCCCAAGCCTCCCTCTCCCCAGGAAGGTGCTCTTTGGACAAAGACAGCTCTAGCTTTTGAGATTTTTTTTTTTTTGCTTAATTCTTCCTTTCCTTAGAGACATAAATAATTCAAAAAAGATGCAGTCAAGTGTTGGAAGCCTGTGAGTCATTCTGACCTTATAAGGAGACTTTGTATATTTCTGTTCTGATCTATTTGTTAATTTTCCTCATTCATGACCAAATTCTTGTGGTAGAGGTAGAGGTTGCCTAGAGATATTAGACTGTAGACTGCAGGTAAGTGGAAGAAGAATGCATAGAGTGCTATAACTGGGAGGATTTCATGGACAAGATAAGATTAATATGGCTACCTATGGTTAGGAATTGTACAGGAAAGTATTCCTGAAGAGAAAATTGAGGCATGCTGCTTAAGCCATTCTAGCTGGACCAGAGGATTATCACTGAGATATGGTGAGTGAGTTAAGGTGAGAAGAACAGATTTATCCTGTCAGCAATGAGAAGCCATTGCAAGTTTTTCATAAGGGATATGTAATCCTTTTTCAAAATCTAGCTAAATTCTCACTTGCTGAAAGCTATACTTAAAGTTATATTGTATAAGACTTGATAGCATTCTATTTTCTGTATGTACACTTTGTTTTTCTGACTAGACCATGAGCTCTTATGGACAAGAAATCTCTTGGCTTGTCCTGGAGTAGGCAGTTCTCACTGAATTAGTTGGAAAGCATTCCTTAACTCATTGCAGTCTTATAGGTTGGTATTTTAATCAGTATCATATTTTCTTTCTCTCTCTGGAATATTCAGTCTGAACCTTGTAAGATTGTAAACTATGGTTAGAAAGTTACCTAATAGTTCCTAGATAATATACTCTAATTCATACAAGCCAATGTCATGCCTTTTTTTAAAAATAGAGATGCATGTTTATCTAAAGTTTATACAATCTTGAACCCTTGGTGGGGGATTTAGATATTTGTTGTGAAACGCAGTCTCTGGAAACTTACCACAAAATACTCTCTGTGGAAAATATGTTATGAAAGGCTGGCATTCTGCGGAAGAAGTAGATTCCCTGTGAGCTTTACAACCCGATTTGCAGTTGTTTCTCAACTTGTCTTGTGGAGCAGCCCTGTCGCATCTCAGTGGTTTCTCTTAGTTGACAAGCTTGAGCTGTAATCAGAAAATCTTTTGGTAGCTCAATTTCTGGTGGGTCGCTTTTAAATTTGGAGCAGAATAAATAATCTACCAAGGACTTTCTCTCCTTTACTGAGGAAAAGGAATGGAGAGCAAGTTCTTATAGTTTTCCGTGTCAAAAGTGCCTGACTTTTCTATTCTTCCCTCCCCAATCCTGTGTTGAGTGAGCCTCCTCAGTATGCTCACAGTACCCTGCGATTATTCTTTTAAAGCACTTACTACATTGTATTGACATTATGGGCATATGTGTCTATTTGTTCTACATCGTGTAAGCTTTTGCCATGGCCGGGACTGATTTTCAGTTAAATCTGTATCACCAATGGCTAGTGGAGTGTCTGACGCATGGTGTCTTGTTAGTGAATATTTGTTGAACTAAGACAAATAATGTAACAATAATAGGTATCGTTGAGTGCAATTACTTTGTACCAAGCATTGCTTTAAGGACTTTACAAGTATTAGTTCATTTACTCTTCCCTACAATTCAATTCAAATTATACAAATCAGAAAAATAACAATGAAGCTAAGAATCAGATATGTTCAAGGTTATGAAGCTGGTGAGGCAGGAACTCGTGACTCCAGAGCTTTAATTACTATGCTATATAAATGTCAGGTGAAATAAATATTTTGTCTTTTAATAAAATTGCCTGTACAAAAAAGCTAATCACCTAAAGATGAATTCTAATTGGCCAAGAGGAGGAGTTCCTTCCTTTCTCTTGGATTTTAGCAATTATTTCCCATTCCAATGTATTATTTTTTAATATGATTGTTTCACTTTTGCAAATATTTGTGATGTTGGCTTCTTTTGGATTGAATCTGAATAGCAGATAAATCGAATTAACATGGGTTTTATAGTTGAAGATCTTGCATCTTTTTAACTGGACAATATGTGAGAACAGGTGGAATCTTGAAATTCCAATATGTGTGGTCTAATAAAAATAATATTTTAAAATTACTTGAGCTTTTATTTTTATTTTATTTTATTTTTACTAAGCAAAGAACTTTATTAACCTTTGTTTCAAACTTTATTCCCAGGCTTCTTTAGCTTAACTAGCTGCAAAGAATGATTTGTGTATAAGCAAAAACTGAAAAGAGCTGCAGTGTTCAAGGGACTTGGCCTTAAAAATGTTAGAGATCGAGATTTTATCAGATCCATCGACAAAATTTTAAAAAGCAGTCATAATATAAAATAGCAACTCCCAGTAACTTTTTCGAGTTTTATCTTCTTCAGAAGTTGACTCAATTCATCTTGCTTTAATCTTGGAAGCCTTATCACAATTCTCCACAAAATCTGGAACTTCATTCATCATCCTCCTCTTCTCCAGTAAAAGGTGATACTTTTC
Source organism: Pteropus alecto (assembly GCF_000325575.1). Classification (NCBI taxonomy): domain Eukaryota; kingdom Metazoa; phylum Chordata; class Mammalia; order Chiroptera; family Pteropodidae; genus Pteropus; species Pteropus alecto. The sequence goes on from NW_006433946.1 coordinate 5,404,482, forward strand.
CATCTACGCATTGTTTAGGCAGAGGTTCAACTAATCTCCTTAAACTAGTAGTCAGACTGTCTGTACCAAGCTGGTTTAAGAGAGCATTTCATTGTGTAGCATTGCTGTCTCCTGCTTTGTCTCAGCATGGCCTGCAATGGTGAAAGAGTTCGCGGCCAGGGATGCCTGAACTTTAGGGTTATTATAGTAGATCACTGTTCCTTGGTTTATAAACATATTCACCTCTTGAATATCAGAGTTATAGTTCACCCCTAACTTCTTAAGGAGAATTTAAGTTTTTTATCATCTGCTGTAGCTGTTCTGTGAACCACCTTCTTCTATCTGCAAGCAGTTCCTTTCCCACAAATGCGCAATTATGCTTGCAGTTTGGCGAGTGTCCCCTGGTTGATCATAAGTTCTTTCATCTTGCTAGAGAGGAAATGGGGCCCAGTGGGGGACTAAGGTTGGTGCTCAGGGGGTCTTGGGCAGACAAGCTGAGAATAAGCACCTCAAATCACTTGAACTTTATTTTTTTTTTATAAATTGTACTTATTTTTATTAATTTTTAATTTTTCAATTTCAGTTGATATTTAATATTATTTTATATTAGTTTCAGGTGTACAACATAGTGATTAGACATTTATATGATTTACAGAAGTGATCCTTTCAGTAAGTCTAGTATCCACTGACACCATACATAGTTATTACAATATTATTGACTATATTCTTTATGCTGTATGCCACATCCCCATGACTTTATTTATTTTATGCCTGGAAATTTAAGCCTGTTATTCCCCTTCACCTCCCTCCTTTTTGATTTTTTAATTACAATTGACATTCAGTATTATTTTATATTAGTTTCAAGTGTACAGCATAGCCGTTAGACATTTGTATAGTTATTACCATATAGTGACTGTATTCCCTATGCTTTACTTTACATCCCCATGACTATTTCATAACTACCAATTTGTACTTCTTAATCCCTTAACTTTTTGTACCCTCCCCCAAACTCCCTCCCATCTGGAAACCATCAGTTTGTTCCCTGCATCTACAAGTCAGTTTCTGTTTTGTTTGTTTTGTTCTTTAGATTCCACATATAAGTGAGATTGTATGATATTTGTCTTTCTCTGCCTAACTTATTTCACTTAGCATAATACCTTCCAGGTCCATCCATCTTATTGCAAAAGTAAGATTTTTATTTTTTTTTTATGGCTGAGTAATATTCCATTGTGTTTATGTACCACTTCTTTATCCAATCATCTATTGATGGGCACTTGGGTTGTTTCCATTATCTTGTCTATTGTAAATAATGTTGTCATGAACATAGGGGGGCGTATGTCTTTTATCCATTTTTTCCGCCAAGTCTAGGATTCTTTCCATTACCTACTATTACTTCTTGGTTGAGTAGACAAGATGTTATCTATGAAAAGTGAGAGTAGATTCCAGGGGAACTGGGCACCTGTAGAGAACTTTTTAAAAAGAAGAAAAAATCTTGAAGAGTTTTTGTGAATAATGTGGTAATGAGTCAACATTAGGTACAATCTCAATGCATGTGCTATAGCCAAAAAGCAAATTCCAACAGAAAGGAAGAATTATCAAGGAATATTTGTTGAAGAAATGTATGAAACTGATGGAGATTCCTCATCCAGACATTGGTCTTCAAAAATATTACCTGAACTAAACTATATTAGTAAAAATGACAACTAGCATTTATTGAAGCTTATCATGTTTTCAGCACTGTGCCAAGCATGTTACATGCACAATCTCATTCTATTTTTGTAACAATGCTATCAAGTTATTATTACATTATCTGTCCTTCAACTCTAAATGATAACTTTGTTGGATAAATTATTTTTGATTATATATCCTAGGTCTTCAACCTGTCGAATATTTTTTGCCAAGCCCTTCTGTCCTGCATAGTTTCTTTTGAGAAATCAGCTGCCAGTCTTATAGGTATTCCCTTATAAGTAATTATTTGTTTTTCTCTTGCTGCTTTTAATATTCTTTCTTTGTCTGCAAACTTTGGCATTTTAATTATGATGTGTCTTGGTGTGGGACTCTTTGGGGTCATCTTGTTTGAGACTCTCTGCACTTCCTGGGTTTCTATGTCTATTTCCCTCGCCAGGTTAGGGAAGTTTTTGGTCATTATTTCTTCAAATTCAAGAATAAGGAAATCACTCTTTATCTCTTTCTCCCACCTCAATTTTTTGCATGGAGTTAACTATTTTATTCATTTGGTGTGTATAATTCTAAATAATTTCATTTATATTAGTATACTTATGTGCTTTTGTTTTGTGTATATGTGTGTCTGCTTTCCATAAACATGTATATTCCGTAATGTGTTTTTGTTTGTTCGTTTAACATTATGTTTTAGTTATTGCTCCGTGTGAAAACATGTAGATTATCTCATTCTATTTAACTGTTGTATAGTATTCAGAAGTATGGATAACAATATGTTTTTTTTTTTGTCATTAAAGTATAGTTGACATACAATATTACATTTGTTTTAGTTGTACAACATAGTGATTTGACATTTATATACATTACGATTCCTCACCACAATAAGTCTAGTAAACATCTGTTTTTACAAATAAAGTTTTTTACAATATTATTGACTATATTCCCTGTGTTGTATATTATACATCCCTGTGACTTATTTATTTTATAACTGGAAGTTTGTAACTCTTATTCCCCTTCACCTTTTTCACCTATCCCCATATCCCTTCCCTCTGGCAACCATCAGTTTGTTCTCTGTAACTATGAGTGTTTCAGTTCTGTTTTGTTTGTTCATTTGTAGTTTTATTTAAGATTCCACACATAAGTGAAATCATACAATATTTGTCTTTCTCTGTCTGACTTATTTTACTTAGCATAATACCCTCCAGGTTAATCCATGTTGCTGCAATTGGCAAGATTTCATTTTTTTAATTGCTCAGTAATATTCCATTGTATATATTTATATTCCACATCTTCTTTATCTACTCATCTATTGATGGACATTTAGATTGCTTCCATGTCTTGGCAATTGTAAATAATGCTTCAGTGAACATGGGGCGAAGATACTTTTTTGAATTAGTGTTTTTATTTTCTTCAGATAAAAACCCCATAAGTGGAATTTCTGGGTCATTTGGCAGTTCTATTTTTAATTTTTTGAGAAACCTCCATACTGTTTTCTATTATGGCTGTACCAATTAACAATTTACAGTCCCACCAACAGCGCATAAAGGTTCCCTTTTCTCCATATCATTGCCAATGCTTGTTATTTGTTGACTTTTTGACAATAGCTTTTCTGATAGGTGAGGTGATATCTCATTATGGTTTTGCTTTTCATTTCTCTGATGATTAGTGACATTGAGCATCTTTTCCTGATGTCTGTTGGCCATCTGTATGTCTTCTTTAGAGAAATGTCTGTTGAGGTCCTCTATTCATTTTTTTAAAAAAAATTTTCACTTTGGAATTTATTCGTATTTATTTTTCTATAATGAGACTTTTAGCCATACAGTAAAATTCACAATGATAATAAAAAGAGTGAGAAAATCACAACTGAATAATACAGCAAATGGTCAATATGATAAATGCAAACAGATAAACAAGCAAACAGAAAACAATCAGGCTTCATGTTTATTTCCAAGCCCTTTTAGCCTGGTACTATTGGCAAAACAAGTTACAACATTAATTTATCAGAGAGAGGATGCATATTATTTCTTCAGTTGAAATAAGAAAGTTTAACTATGGACCTTCAAAACAGATATTAGATGATAATGGATGATATCATTGATGAACATAGGACAAATGTAGAAATAAATTTAATATGACTACTTTGATCTTCAATAATAAGAGATAATAAATATTCCCAATTCGAGAAAAGAAATCCTTAGAGGCACTAAGAAAATGTGATCTAGACATACATCTTTTTGGTGGTCCAAATAAGAATAGGATCCAAGTAAGAAAATACTTATAGAAATAGATGAAGGTTGGAAAGCATTCTGCTTAAACAACTTTCCATGAATATTACTTCAATAAGCTGAGATTTTAAGAGTGGATAATTTGATGTGGGTTAGTAACATCAGTGTTCTCAGTGCTGACTGACAGTAAAATCATATTTTTTAGATATCACCTGAATATGTGACAAGACTGATATGATATTAGAAAAGTTAGGAAGTACATTCATTGTTTTCTCTTTATTAACTATCTCTCTACATCCACACATGTGGTCCAAGAGACTCCATAAATTATATTTGGTAATTAAAATTTTTATAAATTGTTTTTTCTATGTTCTTCTCTCTTTCAACTATCTCTATCTCCTTACCTCTCATCACAAATGATTCAAGATATTTCTTTTTCCAGGTCAATCTAGGTTAATCTAGATTAACCCTATGTGTCCTTGACCTCTATTTCTCGCTAGACTGTGAGCTCTTCTAGGCCATTTACTGTGTTCTAACCTCTTTGGTATTCACCAACAGATGTACAGGTGGCTTGCCTGCATTTTTCTCTAGTGGCAGTGCTGCTCTGCTCACATGCACTTCATGTGGAGGTCCTAGAGAATTAATCACTCCTTTCCCCTGACCTGGGTTAAGTCCTCAACTGATGACTTTTTTAAAAGCTTGTGTATGAAGTGAGTAAAAGAGATCAAATATATGGTAGCTGAAGGAAACTGGACTTTGGGTGATAAACACACAATAGAGTATACAGATGTTAAATTATAATGTACACTTGCAAATTAGATAATTGCATTAACTAATGTTACCTCAATAAATTTAATTTAAAAAAAAATCTCTGTGGCTCAGATCCAGTCAATTATTACTACGAAGTCTGCTATAGACTTAATTATGCCTGCTCCCCGCCGCCCCACCCCCAAAAAGCTTGTATATAAATAGTTCAGCTCTCTGGCCCCTCAGGCAGAATAACTATGAGGCATATGCTCCATACTAATTTCCAGAGTTTACCAGTATAATTAAATCTGGTGATTCACAGTAGTAACTGGTTTAATAATGGACCCAGTTGCTTCATTGGCTGCCATCTCTTCCCTATCTCGCTTGCCCTCTTCCCTACGCAGGAACTTTCCTGAGATCACTTTCCAGAGAAACAACTTACAACCAAATTGTTGTCTCAGAGTCTGTCCTCTGCCCATTTTTAAATCAGACTGTTGTTTTGTGTGTGTGTGTGTTGAGTTGCATGAGTTCTTTATATATATTGGATATTAAACCCTTATTGAATATGTAATTTGCAAATACCTCTTTCCATTAGATAGACTCACAGAAACATGTTCTGTATTCATTTCCCTGTTGATAAACATTTAAGTTATTTCCTTTCTTTTTAATTTTTAATTAATTATTTTTTGCTGCTACAGAGAATACTGTAGGACATCTTTAAATACGGATATTTCATCTACGGCCATGCCACCCTGAACAAGCCCAATCCTGTCTGATTTCGGAAGCTAAGCAGGGTTGGGCCTGGTATATATTTGGATGGGAGACCACCTAAGAAAACCAGATACTGTAGGCTTAAAAATAAAAAAAAATAAGAGATTATAAGCGAACAGGGTCCTTGTAATCTGTGAGGTCGACCAAGGGTTGCCTTGTCCATAAATAAATAAATAAATAAATGAATAAATGAATGAATAAATAAATAAATAAATAAGATCTTTCTCCAGAGTTGATGAGAGGGAATAGCAAATAAATAAGATATTTTTCCAGAGTTGATGAGAAGGAATCGCTGGGCTATAGGATGCATGCATTTTTACTGTAATAGACATGGCCAAATTGTCTTCCCAAATGTCTATGACAAGGATAGTAGTTTCTCCACACAAGAGACAACTTGAAAAAAAAAGGCAACTTTAATAAATGAAGAGACATGCCATGCTCCTAGATGGAAAGTCTTGATTTTCTAGAGGTGGCAGTTCACATCAATTCAATCTGTAAGTCATACGCAGTTTCAGTTAAAGCTTAACAGAAATTTGTTATAAAATTTGACAGACTGATTCCAGTTTTTTAAGAGGTAGAGAAAATAAGTGAGAAGACTTGAGAAATTTTGAAAACAAAAACTAAAGAGTGGTAATGTTACCGTGAGTAGGTAAAGGAGGTATTGGTAAAGAGAAGAGATAGAGAAAGATAAGAAATAAAGAAAGACTACTAAATAGATCAGTTCCCATGACATATTATAAAATAAGCTCATAGAATATAATTTTTACATTTAATACTATTGCAAGTATGTAAAATTTGAATATGCATATAAACAAGGACTAGAAGGAAACCTGTCTAAGTGAAAACATTGACTTGGTTAGGTGATGGGATTGCAAACAATTTTTGTTTTGGAAGGCAGCCATTTTAATACATATATTTTTATAATGTACACAATGTAAAGATGATCAAGAATCTTTAAGAAAATCTTATTTTCTTAGTTTTGTTATTGTCATTTCTTTTTCCTTCACAATATTGCCTATGACAATTAAGATTTCATTGATTCAGACATCATCAATTCTTGCTCTTTTAAGGCAATGTTTTACTCTCTGGAAGCTGTTAAAAGTTTTTTTTTTTCTTTATTTTTCTGAAATATCACCATAGTATATCTTGGTATGAGTCTTTATTCATACATCCTGCTTAATACCTGATGGGCCTTTTAAATCTCATATTTTTCTTTAGTTTTGGAAAATTTTCTTTAGTTCTGGGAATGTTCTTCTAGTATTGCTTTGTCTATTCCTTCCCACCTATTCTTTTTATCTCTTCTTTTTCATTTGGCACTGAGGGTTGAACTTCTGAATATATATACTCTATGTCTCCTATCTTTTCTTCCTTGGTGTTCCTCTGAATCGCAGTATGAGAAATACAGTTTTATTGAGGGAGCTAATGAGTAGAGGTGTCCATCTAAGAAAGGCTTCTGGAATGTTAAAGTTCTGTTTCTTGATCTTGGTCTGGTTACATGCGTTTGTTCAATTTGTGAAAATTCGTGAAGCATTAGACTTCTGATATATACACTTATTTCAATAAAGAATTAAAAAAGTAATAACTTCAAAGTTTTTGGCCTCAAAAGTATGAAATTGCCATCTGCTGAAATGAAGTGGGCTTCAGGTAGAGTAGGTTTGGAGAGAAGATCAGGAGTTGTTCAGGTTTGAACATTTTTAGTTTGAACTGTCTCTTAGATATGCAGGAAGAGATGTCAATTGTTGTGTTCGATCTTTCTAATAGGTTGTCTACTGTAACAAAACACCATAGAATGGGTGGCTTAAAAACAACAGAGGTTTATTTCTCACATTTCTGGAGACTGGAAGTCCAAAACCAGAGTGCCAGTATGGTCAGATGAGGGCTGGTGACTTAAAAATAAAAGGACAAAGTGAGAGGCAGCAAGTATTTATGTAAGATAAAAAAGAATAACTATTCTGGAAGCACTGATTCAGGCAGAAGCCCAAATGGTGTTCTGAGTTGAAGACTAAGGCAAGGAGTATTTATGAGAAAGAGAAAGGGAACAATTACATCAATAGAAGGAAGGCATTTCTATTGGTGCAGATAAGCTAACATAGTGATTTTAATTCTAAACAGTGTTTTAAATTTTCAGTCCCGTAGTCATTTGTCCAGTAGTCATAATATCTACTTTCTTGTTATCCATACAAACAATTCTTTGGACACAATGTTGCTTTAGGCCCAGTCCATAGGTTATTTTTCCCCGTTTTAACATTCCAAAAGTTTGAGAAGTGCAAGGTAGTTCCTCTGGGATGGCAGCTCCAACTTCATTTTAATAAAGTGGCTCAGTTTATATTCTTTTTACAGAACCCTTCTCCAGATCACAACAATCAACTTCTTGCTGTGTCCTCACAAGGTGGAAAGGGCTGAGGAGCTCTGTGGAGCCTCTTTTATAAGAGAATTAACCTGACTCCTCTGGGCTCCACCCTCATGACCTAAGTACCTCTCAAAGGTCCCACTTCCTAATACCATCACATTGGGCATTGGGATTTCAACATATGAATTTGGGGAGGACACAAACATTCAGACCATAGCCTAGGTCAAGTAAGGTGAAGATAGAAAATTAACCATTGGATTTAGCAATTTGGAATTCATTAGTCATCTTCACGAGAGAAATGTTAATGGAGTTGATGGAAGGGCTAGAAGCTTATTAGAGCAGTCTTAAGAGCATGGAGGAGAGAAAATGGTAACAGGAAGTATAGGTAATTTAGTTGTTTGCTGTTTGGCCCGAGATCATGTCAAAGGCAATACAATGGGGTCAAATATTCTGGCTGCTTCTTCCGCAGGGTTCAAACCTATTATTATTTTGCTGCCCATGGTCTCTGCAAACTCTGTTCTATAAGCACTTCTGAAGCTCTACTCACTTATCAGAAGCTCCATCCTATGCACTTTTCAGCTGTGGCTTGCTTTCCCCCCTTGCCTTTCCCCTCTCCTTCCAGTTTCTTTCTTTAATTTGATCCCATCTGACTTCTATCTTTGAGGCATTTTTCCTTTTCCTGATCCTCGATAGCACCTGTTGTTATTTCCCAGTGTGTTATAATCACCTTATTCGCTTTTTGAACTCTGTTTCTTTACCTATAAAATATGCCAAAGAATGGTCACTTAACTCATGGGTTTATGAGAGTCAAATGGGACTACATAAAGTAAGGTCCTTTGTAAATTCTATATTCTATAAAAATGTTAATTTCACGTTAGCTCTTACTTGTAGTTTTTTAAAGAATGATTGAGCTTGTTATTTGGAATACGGACTGTTCTGTTTTCCAAACTGTGATTGTTTTCAGTGAGTTTGGATGGCCAGCATTTTAGTGATGACCTACTTGACACTTCCAATTATGATTAGCAGGACATGGGAAGTGGGACCAAAGATATTTAGACTCATTTCTGATCTCACTTTTTTCTGCCAAATGACATGTTGAGTTTAAATCAGTGGACATCCTCATTACCCTTTTATAAATGTTTATGAGTCTTTTCCCATCAAACAATTAGCTACTTAAGGATAAGAATTAAACCTTATTCATTGTGATATCCTCAGTGTCTTGCAAAGCATTTGGCATGCAGTAAGCACTCATTTCATGTTTATTATTAACAATCGATTGAACTTTAGCAACAATTCTTGTTTGCACTTACTCGAGGGATATTATTAGTATGATAAAAATTTTGCTTAAAAATATTCTAATATTTTTCTGGCATATTCATAGCGCCTATGGGTATTTGCAGCAGAAAAAAATGCCTGATTAGGACTAAATACAGTACGGTTGTCTACATCTAAATACTAATTATAATTTAAGAAGCTGAAAAAGCTATATTTACTGATACCTGCTAGTGATTAATATTGTCTCCAATGTCACAGTAACCCTGAGAGTCTCACATCTGTTAAGGCACAGAACTGAAATGGATATCCTGATCTAGCTGACTCCAAAATCAGCTTTCTTAATTCAATCCCTTTGCCTTTAATTTGTTTCAAGCCAAGTAGGTAAGGGGTATCAGCTGGCAGCCATCTCATACAATTTTAGTTTTCTGTTGTTGGGAAACAGTATTTACCTTTTTTGTTGTTTCGTTTATTCACTTTTTTTTTCTGGGAGTTAATGATAAAACTGATTCTTGATCCTCTTATTCTGTTTCATGCTGACTTGCTTTTTCTTTCTTGTCTCCTCCTTCTCCTTCTTCTTCTTTGGTTATGCTCACTGAGGCTCTAAAAGGTCTTGCCAGTTTTAATTCCTAATTTTTTCACAGGAAGAAGAGAAATGGCTTTTTTCCCTCAGGACTCTATCTAATTTTAGCATTGTTTATGCAATGACTTTGAAAGTATGTTTTCATATTGCCTCTAGTCTCTTTGTGTAGCCCTTGTGGCCTAAGCAAATGATCAAGATTAAATGTTAATACAGTTAGTGAGAGAAAGAGCCAGATTTAGAAAAATTAAACTAATATTTATGGAGTGCCTACTATGTGCCGGCATAGTTATAGTCACTAGGAGAACACAGCAGTGAACAAAACATACAGAAAAAGTAAAGACATAAAAAGGTATATTTATACTAAAAAATGATTCAATGGCAATAAAAATACATTTTAAAATTCCTCAATAAATGATGTATTTTTTTTTGAAACAGGTTATATACATCTGTGAGTTTACTATGTACACTATAATAATTTTATGTTAAATGAGTAAAACCAAACAGTAATTTTACTGGCCCATTTTTTCTTTTTCTCTTTTGGTTGCCCCAAATGATTTGCTAAATATATATTTTTCTCTTATCCTTTTTGTAGTAACTATTAATTTAAAGCAATTGGGGCATTGAATGCTTTCACCTCAATGAAGACTTCTGTTCAGTGTTTACTTGACATTTTTCTTGAGTTATGTGTTCTTTGCCACAAAAAGGAGACTAAATTTTAGTGAGATCTAAGACCTTAGATTTGAGGAAACTGCTTTTTAATAAGTTGGAAAGAATTTTTATATTTTCACAGTAAGAGTGAATAGAGCCTATTTTGGCGGGTAAGATTTAAAATTCCTTAATAAACTTTAACTCTCATCAACTTTTCTATATGTACCCTGTGAGGAAAGTGAATGTAGAGTGTCTTTTTATTCCTGGTATATTGGTGATGACACATGGCCTTGTCAAAGAATGGCTCTGCAGAGCTGTGCCTGGTAGCTATGCAGCAGATAATAGATGCTTTCCTACTCCTGCTCTATGTAATTCCTCTGACCTACCCTTTTCTCTTCTCTGGTCAACACCTTGCTGCCATTGAACACTTGATTATATATTAGTTCTGATACTACTTAACTTCTCCTTGTATGCTAACTTCACATAAGTTTTGAAGTTCCCGGCAACAGGGTCAATGTCTTAAAATTAAAAAAAAAACAACTTTTTTTTTTTAACTTTAGTTTCCCCTTTAACACATGCCACACTGGTAAGCACATAGTATGAACTCAATAATTACTTTGGATTCATTCATTTAGTCAAGGTATAAGGATTACAAGCAGTGTGGTGCAGTGGAATGAGCATGGAAATAAAAGTCAGAACTTAAAAGTCAGGAGAACTTAATTCAAAATTGAGCTCTACCATTTAGTAGCTATACGATCTTAAGCTTTTCACAATCTAAGTTGTAGTTTCTTCTTTAAAACAAAGGTGCCTAAACTAAATATTTTTTTTGAAATTCCTTTCAATTTATGATCCGGTGATCCATAGAAGAGTCCTCTGTTTCTAATTTCCTACTCGTGCCTTCTAGTTACTGAATATTCCGCCATCTTTTGGAACTTATGTTTATGGCTCTGCTTGATGATATATAACAATGATTAAAAAAAAAAAACAACTTGAATACGGTGTGTTTTGTTCAGTAGAAAATTAGTATATAAAGAATAAAAAGGCAGACTTTTTTCACAGTCTATTGTTTTTCCAGGCACAGTTACCAATGGTTTCAAAACATATCCCTCAAAGAATAACAAGACTTTTTTCTCCTTAACGCTTTCCCTTATACGCTTGCTTTATTTTTAGCTGAATAGAGGATCTGTGTGTTATAGACCAAATTTCCTCAAGCTTGCCTTCTTTTTAATACGTGCAGTTTTTCTAATCACAGTTATTTGTGCGAGTAAAACCGCGCATACTGATCAGAAAGACAGAAGAATCTGCTAATTTTAGGAATAATTAGACCAGTCATGAAAATAAGGATTGGTCTATGTGCACAGGGCCTTAGAAGAAATCAATCTGGGATAAATATGTAGAGATCTTAATATGAATCAATTTCTTGATCAAATAAGAAAAAATCTTAATGAGAAATTATATCTAATCTGCCTCACCTTTCTAATTTATAGAGTTGTTGCAAGGATTTAATGAGATAAGATTAACACATTGATATTAGTTGACCTTGCATGATGCCTTAGACCTCTCTCCTCACCACTGATGCCCATTCTGGGGGAAGGAGGAGGGAGCACTCCTCAGTGCCTCTAGGAGCCTTAAATTGCCATTGGTGAAGACTGTGAAATCTGCATTCCAACCTTGTTTCCTACATTAATTTCTAATTTGATATTTCCAACTGTCTATCAGGAATCATGGATATGATTGTGACCTACTATCGCAGCAAAAATCAATAGAATCACAGTCAAATGGATCACCTTTCCCCTACCCCAACTGTTTTCCTTCCTAAACCTCCTAATTTTTCTCTAAGCCAGTTTTTCCCAGTGCAAACCAAAAAAAGAAAGATGACTTAGGCTTTGCCTAACGCGATCTAAATGTCCAAGAGGGAGCAACATCTAGAAAGACAGTAACTTTTAATATGTGCAGTTAATGAACTGAAGACCAGGAAGTTGGAGAAGTGGGGCAGGAAAGGAGCTGGAGACAGAAAGGTTTGGAAACTGAATGATTCAAAGTCAAGGAAAAGCACAATGGAACTGAAGGTCAGTTCAGGAACTAATTACACAAATTTGGTTCATCTGTTTCACTATCCTTCTTATGTGGTTAAAGCACCCTTTAGTGGCTAGAGTCTTATTTTTAAAGTCGCCAGAGGGTAAAATAAAATTTCCATTAATATAAATACTTCTCTCTTTTTGAAATCTCAAGCCTTAAAGCCATCTTAGAATCTTCACTCCTTTTAACGTTCTACCAACTCAATGGTACTCAACAAATGCTTGCTAAAACAAATGGATAAAAAGCCCTATTGATACTTCCTCCCCTAGATTCTTATACTCATCCTTTTTACCCCATTCTCACTGTTAATCTAGCCCAAGGCAAATAATATCAAGTCCAAACTCTCCTCTTTAGTATTTTAGTTCCATCATAATTGTACCCCAATCTATTTCCAACTTTATCTTTCTCTACTGCCCATCAAGTTCTTTCCACTATGTAAACAAGTCTCTACTCACTCTCTTGGTCATGTTCATTCTTTCGTTTCTTTACTCTTTGTTCTTTACTCTCCCCTCATTTCAACTTCATCCAATATCCCTTAAAACCCAGTTCAAGTCCTATCAGCTCTGTTAAAACTTCTACATACATACATTTTAATGAAC
>NW_006433946.1:5417457-5426962 GCF_000325575.1 Pteropus alecto
TGTATTATGTATGTTGGCACTTAATCATTTTTTCTCCTAAATGGTATGTGTGTCTTGACTTTCTAGAGTGAATGTGTCTTTGAGGGCAAGACTATGTATTATGCTTTTTTTGTGTTACCCACAATGTTTAGCAAAAATGGTTATTGAATAAATGATTCACGTTGAGTACAGAAATAGAAAATAAGGGGGTGATGATGAAATAATATAAACCTCAGTTTCACTCTATTATGCAAGAGATCAACAAAATGCATTAGAGACTAAAAATATCCTTGATGTCCAAAGTTTATAATAATAACACAATATATATAAAGATGATACACAAATATATACAAAAATAACTGCATATTTCATCTTTACAATATGTAATTGTATATAAAAGGCAAGAGAATTGTCTAAAACAAAGATTTTTATGTTGAAACCAATTCAACATAAAAAAATGTTTTTCTTACAAATATATTTGAGAACTTGGAAAGGTATAGATTTATGATTTTTGGAATTTTGAATGAATCTATTAGGCTTCTAATAAAAAATAAAATAATCCCTGAAACAATTCATTTTTTGATAAAGTCATATCCAACAAACTCCTAATGAGATAACAACTGTTTTCCATCTTTTGAAACTGGAAATAAAATCACTGCCTTTGAATGCAGATTTTGAGGGCAGTAATCTAATTATCCCCACATATCCCAGGGAACAATTTAAAACTTTTAAAACTCAAGTCTTGGAGGAAACAATCAAGCCATTGAAGGCAAGAAATCTTTGGAAGCTATTACTGGTAAGTGAGGTAAAAATAGATGAAACTTGTGATTGTTACAAATTTTATTTTTCAGATAGATAAACTTTAAGCAGAGAGAAACCTTAACTTAGAAAAATGTTATCTGAACATCTCTGAAGTGGAGACTGGTCTATTGGTCTGAGGATTATAAAATAATAAAATTAGTTCATTCTTAATAAAATGCTAATCTTGAACCACTTCATGAAATTGACATGCATGCCTTTAATAGCTCATTTTCTCTTTTCTCTTTCTCATTTTTTTTCTCCTTAACATTTCATAAATGTCATAATACACATTAAAAATCATGATGCCTCCCCTGTATTTCTGAAATCATTATCTTGGATATTACTGCACAATTTCAAACATTTGAAATGCTGACATTGATTGATAAAGTTATTCATAATACATGCCTATTGCTGATTTAATTACTTTGGGGTTAAATGAAGAAGCATTTTAAATGGTGTGCTCTAATGTAGTTCAATTATTGAAAACAAATCAAACAAGAAATATGCTTCAAAAAAGAAAGATGATAAAAGGACAATTTCTCTGAAAAATTTTATTTTTAAATGCAGAATATTTATAAATTAATGGCACACAAAAAAGATGAATTCTTTGTCCTTTCTCTTTAAATATCAGCATCATCAAATATTAAGTGTCTGTAAATATCTACTCTAATTTATCTTATGCTTTTCCTTGACCTTGAAACATAGCTGGATGTTTCCCTAAATAGCTAAATACCTATTCAGTCCTCCTGCTTTGCTGGCTAACCGATTTCTTCCTGTTGCTAAATCATTCGTTCCCAAAACTCTGTTCCCTGTAGGATTTAACCTCTCTTCTCCAAAGTTTCTGTATATGCCACAGCCTATCATACTAATGCTGTCTGTAAGACTTGTCAGTAAAACAATTCTGCAGTAATGGCAATGCTGAAGCTTTCATTGCAGCTCTAAGCATAATACAGTCAGCTCGTGTCAGGAGATGATGTAAGATGAAGTTTCAGGGCTGTGACAAAGAGGTCTTCAAATCTAAATAGCTTCTGCAAAGCAAATGATTCTGTGTTTCTCAGGTAATTGTAATCCCTGAAATCAAACCACCTCTCAAGGTGTGCAATGACATGGTTATCAAATGTTTTAAATGATTTCTTGAGCATCAGAGCTCAAAAGAATGGCACGTTTAGATTTGTTCAAAATTCATAATATTTGTCATTCAGCCTCTGAACCAGCTTGTTCCTATCATTTGGGATGAGGCTATACAGATGGCAACCAATTGAATGCCATTTTTTTTCTCAGAGAGAGACTGCTGTCCTAGAATTATAGCAGCATATTAAAGAAGAAAATTATACCCTTTAAAAATAAATTTCCCAGCTCCCATGGGATATTATCTTGGGAAAACTTAATACTTTATTAAAAAAGAGTTCATGCACAACAATATCTTATGTCAGTTAAAATGCTTAGGGTAGATGTTTCCTTGGTGAATCTTATATATTTCTAGTTAGAATTTTAAATTTATTTTGCTTTACATATTTTAAGTAAGATTATATTATGTAATTAATAAGAGCAGTTCTACTCTAAGATGTTTTTCCAACAATAAACAGTTATTTTGGGTAAGGATTCTAATGCAAAAAAAAAAAATGTGGATCTGACCTATATACAGAGCTTGATGTAACCATTAATGAGAGAGATTACAAATTGTACTTAGGTTTAATGTCTTTTTTAAAAACTTGCCTGGGATGACTATCTACTTTACTTTTTAATGTCGGTGCTTAGCCTATTTTAATAAAGATTCTGTTTTTGTTTTAATCATAAAATGGATAGATGGGTATAAGGTATGCTAATTTCTTTCTCTGTTAACCACACATATGAAGAACATGACCGTTCAAGTCAAAAGAGCATATTTGAGTCAGTACCAATAACATAGTGATAGTGTCTCTTAATTACAGGCAGAACGCTTAAGAAATGAACAAAAACGCATGTAAGCCTTTCCCCTTTTCTGCTCTTCTTGTCTACCATGGCAATTACTGTGCTATTTTGTTGTTGTTGGTTTGTGGGCATCCCTCTTGCTTTGACTGCATGCTTCTTGAGGGTAAGGACCCTGCCTTTCATCTTTATAACCTCCTCACTTAGTGCAGCAGCTACCGTAACATTAGGTGCTAAAACAGATCTGGCGATTGACTTAGCATCTTGTGTTATAGACCCATGAGAACAGTGACTCTGTTGAATTCATTTTTATATCTTGAGCACCTAGTACACTTCTTGGCTAAACAAATGTGGAACAGATGAAAAAATAGTTTTATATTTGGTAAATAAGTGTTACATACCTCATCTCATTTTATCTTTTCATAAGATTCATGGACTAGTAGATCAGGGAGTTTATTATTATCTCCATTTTACAAATGAGAAGACAAAGATCTAGAGTGATAAATTAACTTACTAAAATTAATTTAACTTATTAAAACTATTTAGTGAAAAACTTGGCAAGGCAGCTCATCTATGAGATAGTAGTGCCTTTAAGAATAGATCTTGAGGAGGTCTGCTCCCACTCCTAGACAGAAAAAGGAAAATTGCTATGATTACATATGGGTATTGGCAAGTACTTTTTCCTCAGAGATATTTGTGTGTGTGTGTGTGTGTGTGTGTGTGTGTGTGTGTGTGTGTGTGTGTGTGTTTGGTGACATTCTTTTACCTCCTTCAAAGATATGAAGACTGATTATTTATACATCATCTAATGCTTAATCATTTCTTTTTCATAATCTTCACGATGCACCAACTAAGTAAGGTACTTGATTCATTCCCCTGAAACTGGGCTTTTTCTCTTTTAAGGTGGCAGAATACTTGCCACATCTTTTCCAACCATAATTTTTGGTGCAATGGATCAATCGTTGAGAGTCTAAATGGCAATGGGATCATAGAACTAATATCTGGAGTTGAAAAACTATGTCAATAAGTTTTGATGCAAAATTAGTGTCAGAACATTTTTGGAAAAATATTTTAGTTAATGTTAAAGTTGACTAGAACTCTATTTTCAGAAAAGCAAAGCCTTGTGAAGATATCATAAAATACTTTTCCACTTATTACTAAAAGATTCTAAGGTGTACTCTTCCTAAAGTGGTCCATGCTTTGCTTCATCCTCACTTCTAATGGTTTTCCAATAATACAGTAGCTTGATGTTGTCATTTTAAGTGGAAATCCACTTTAATCAAATCTTAGGTTGCTACTCCAGTGTTTGATAAACTCTAGACATTTGTGCCTGCTGCTCTTTTTTCATTGATTGAAAATCTCCTAGCAGGTCACACAATCCTTTCCTTTTCAGCAATCAAAAAGCGTTTGGGCCATTGCCAACATGAGGAAGAAAAGAGAAGTGATTGTGATGTCCTGTAAAAATTAGTGAGCTTTATATCTGGGAGACTTCATGGATAGATGGAAATATTTTGCTACTTTCTGAGCTCTTTTCTTTGAATAGATTTTAAATATGTTACATGAGAATTTTGGGGTGAATTTTAATATATTATACTTTATAAAAATTTATTTTTCAATTACAATTGACATACAATATTATAGTAGTTTCAGGTGTACAACATAGTGATTAGATATTTATATAACTTATTAAGTGATCGCCCTGAGAAATATAGTACCTATCTGACACCAATAGATAGTTACTACAATATTATTGACTATATTCCCTATGCTATACTTTACATCCCCGTGGCTATTTTATAACTGCCAATTTGCACTTCTTAATCCTGTTCACCTTTTTTACCCATTCCTCCCATCCACCCCTACGATCTAGCGACTGCCAATTTGTTCTCTGTATCTATGAGTTTCTGGGGTTTTTTTGTTCATTTCCTTTATTTTTTAGATTCTACATATAAATGAAATCATATGGTATTTATATTTCTCTGTCTGGTTTATTTCACTTAGCGTAATACTTTCTAGGCCCATCCATATTGTTGCAAATGGCAATATTTCATTCTTTCTCATGGCCAAGTAATATTCCATTGTATATATGTACCACCTCTTCTTTATCCAATCATCTATTGATGGGCACTTGGGTTGCTTCCATATCTTGGCTATTGTAAACAATGGTGCAGTGAACATTGGGATGCATGGATCTCTTTGAGTTAGTGATTTGGATTTCTTCAGATAAATATCCAAAAGTGAAACTGCTGAGTCATAAGGTAGTTCTATTTTCAATTTTTTGAGGAAACTTTATATTGTTTTCTATAGTAGTTGCAGCAATTTGCAATCCTGCCAATAGTACACGAAGGTTCTCTTTTCTTCACATTTTCACCAACACATGTTGTTTGTTGACTTATTGATGAGTATGACTCCTGTAGTCTTAAACCTATCTTTTTTGGCCCTAAGCTAACTCATTTCTAGGAATAAATCTTTTTCTTGGGGATGGGAGGTAAAATGGTAAATAAAGTTAACAGCTGTTTCTTTCTTCCTTCCATCTTTCATCAATCTATCTTTCCTTCCTTCAGATTGGTGAGTGATTATTGCTAGAGAGCAAGAGTTACCTTGAGACCATAGTTAGATAGGTGGTAGTACTACTGTTGGGGGGAGGTGTATGCTAGGTACTGATCAAAAACATCCACTATCTTGCCTTGAGAAGACCAGTGAGGATCCCCTGGGGTAAATCCTGGAGTCATTGGAGGCATGGAAAAAACGTCCCCGAAAGGTGGATCTGTCATCTTGCCATACATACAAAGCGCTAGCACCAGGCAGATGACAGAGAACCAGAATTCAATGGCATCATTGGGTAGCAGAATCATCAGTAATGATGGTGACCACCAACTCTTAAGGATTAGCCCCTTCTCTCTCCATTTCCTGTTACTTAGTAAGCTCTGCAATTCCCATAGGCTCTGCTAGAGGAGGAATTTCTAATAATGACTGATAGTGAATGCCCTGTCAGCTAGGAATGTGAAGGCTCAGAACCAAGTTGGATTTAATTTAAAAAAAAAAAGAAAAAGAAAGAAAAACAAAGGTGATATTTCTTGTACCCAAGCATTCTGGAACAAATTCAGACCTATCACAAATACATCTAAAAAATTGAAGGATACATCAATCCTCTGAGAAGTAGGATGGGGGCCAGAAGAGCTTTCGATTTTTAATTAAAATGTATGCGAGCATGTGTGTGTATCTGGAGGAAAGAGAGAATAATTCTTTCCTATCAAAGCAAAAGAAAAAGTCATTTTGGGTTGAGAAGAGGATCTGGAGATGCATAAATATCTCCAAGGTCATCTGAATCAGCTCTAAGTCTGATGCATATTCCTAGGATGACTTTGAGAGCCTAAAGCCCTAGATTCAGACATAACTTTGAACTATATGATCTCTTCTACTCATTATCCAATTCCACAAAGGATGTTTGGAAGTGTAAATATTTTATACTATTTCATAAACTGCAATTGTATGACCAATTCAATACCACTTATTTATTCATTCAATATTTAATGAATATTTATCGGTAGCCTATTATGTGTTATGCACTTTCTAGGCACTTAAGTTACATAAGACAATTAAAAATAAATTAATTAATACTGCCTCTTTTGCCCATTTTATTTGACTACTTTTTTTGTGCCTCCATGCTATTGATATGGGACATCCTGTTATATTACTTTTGATCCCATTGTATTAAAATAATCTATTTATGCAATTTGGGTTGACAACAACTTTTATAATACAAAGACAGAAAACATGAAGAAATGAGAATAATAGATTTGACTAAATAAAAGTTAGAAATTTCACAGAAAGAAAAATAAAACATCAAGGAAAATGATAAAATCGGGGAAATATTTGCAACATAGATGACATACAGGTTTCCTATCTGTAATATATAAAGCGTTCTTTATATATTACACTAATCAAGAGATTAATAATCAGTTGAAAAATCTTCAAAGGGCATAAATGGAAAATATGCTAAAGAAAAAATATAATAGCTAATAAATATATTTAAATATTTAAACTCACTAGAAATCAAGGAAATGTAAATGTAAGCAACAAGGTATCATCTCTAGCTATCAAATTGGAAAAGACTAAAAATTAAAAATATCCAATTCTAATTTTCTAACATAGTTTCTCAACTTTGGCACAATTGACATTTAGGGCAGGATAATTACTTGATGTGTGTGTGGGCAGGGGGCGGGGAGCTGTCCTATGCATTGTAGGATGTTTATCAGCTTCCTGGGCCCTACCCACTAGATCCCAGTAACATCCCTTTCCTGTCGTCACAACTAAAAATGTCTTTAGGCATTGCATCATGTCTTCTAGGAGGGAAAATCTCTCTTATTTGAGAACCACTGCTCTAAAAGTATAGAGGTACTTGGCATTTTCCCCATTCATCATGATCTCAGTTACTTTCAGATCTGTGCATATTCATGCTCCAGTGATCTCCTTTCCTATTCTTATCATCATTCATGTTTTTGCTGAGGCTTTTGAGAAATCTTACATGATCTCTCAAGATGGGTTCCCAAAGCACCTTGCATTTACCCTGATCTCAGGATTTTTCGTACTGTCTTATATTTTATCTAACTATTTGCTAGACTTTTCTAATAGACTAAACTCCAAACAGGACCACATCATGACTTTAATGAGCCCTAGAAACTTTTGCCTTCATGGGCCTCTTTCTTCATAAAAAATATTAAAATTATATTTTATGACTGCATTGGTATAAAGACTAATAAAATCAAGCCAGGATCATATATATATATATTTTCCCTTCTCATTTTAAAATAAATTAAAACATTTTCATGAACCCCTAAAAAATGTTGTGGGTCCTAGGCACTGTGTTTACCATATCTAATGAATAAATTTGCTCTGGCTTCAAAAAGAAAGAGATGGTAGGTATCTTGGTTATCACTGTAAACAATGCCTACTATTCAGTTGTTTAATAAATAATTCTCAAATTAATAAATGGATTAAATTTTTGCTAAACAAGTATTTCTAAATATCTGAGTCATAAAAGACTTCGAAATATTTTTAACTGAGTCAAGATATAATAATTTCATTGGATTTTTTTCTAAGTTAATTTGTGCTCTAGTTTTGATGTACTTGAAAAATATTCTACATTCTCTAATATTTATTATTAAAATATTTCTGATATGATTAAAAAAATGAAATAGATCCTTGACCATCTAGCCTTCAACTTCACTCTGCTATCAAATATTTGTGACTAAGCTGAAAATATAGGCCCATGATATATATCAGATTATTTATGTGAGTTCTTCATTAATTTTCTATTGACTTTCTCTTATTTTGGAAAATAAGGATATAATAGGTAAATTTGCAAGTCTGGTAAGATGTGTAAAAGTTAGATGACAAATAAGAGTCAATTTTACCTTGCTGGCACTTAGAATTGTGATTTTCACAGTTTCGTGACTTTGCAATTTTACCATTTTACCAAGTCATTAAGAACTGTCAATTTGATCTGTGCTAACCAGTATACAGTTCTTGCCCGCAAAGAGTTCAAAGATTACCCTTAAAATAATTTCCTTTCTGGTATTAGGGTGCATAATTACCTTAGTAATCAAAAGGCTACTAGGCAATTATGGAATAAGAGCAAAATAATTGGTAGTCTTGGAAGAAGAGTGCATCTCAGTCATGTTTGAGCAAGCAAACTACCTCCGTTCTGCTCTATAGTACATCTTTCTAGCAAGAGAATATTTATGTCTTTCTGCTCCTTTAAGTGGCGTTCAAATGTTGTTTTTCTACAGGTAAAAGTCATGACATCATTCATCATGCATTAAATATTTTATATTTTTGAAACATGCTGCAATTACCAAGAGAACAGATATTACTCACTAATAGCATTTTTGGTTGTATGATATATGATGACGTGGCCCAAAAGCTCTTTTGTTTCATTAATAATATTTCTCCCTTTGTAGGGTGCATAATCTCTGAGCAGATTTCTCATTGTGTATTAAATCCAGCTAAGAATGAGGATTCTTGTTTGATTTCTGAAAAGGTGTGGCTTAATTTGGTTTCTATGCGTCAATTCTCACCTTAATTAAACTACCTCTAATCCTTGTTGGTCAGAATCAATCACTTCTTTCCCTCAGCTCTCCCAATAGGGTATTTGTATCTCGATTTGGTACTTACTTATTCTGCTTTAGTTATTTGCCTCACAGGCTTATCTCTGTTACCAGACAGAAGGAGGGACTCTCTTAGTCATTTTTATGCTCTCCTAAGTACCTACCATATGCCTTTTACATAGATCTCAAAACATTTTTTTTGCATTTTAAAATTTATTTTAATTATTTCCAAGTATACAGTACATTGGTTAGACATCTATATAGTTCATAAAACAGTCCCCCCCAAATGCTCCCTCTCTCCCATGACCCTCCACCTAGCCAATGTATTCATTCTAGTTGCATTCCCTACGTCGTGCTCCCCATCCCCATGTGCATCCATCAGCTACTAATTTGTACTTCTTTAACCCTTCATCTCATTCTCCCAGCCCCCCAAACACCCTCCCATCTGTCCATCAACAAATTGTCCACTATATTTGTGAGTCTATTTTTGATTAGTTTGTTCTTTTTATTCCTTAGATTCTGCATGTAAGTGAAATCATATAGTATTTATCTTTCTCTGTCTGACTTATGTCACTAAGCATAATAGCCTCTAGGTGCATCCATGTCATTGCAAATGGTAGGATTTTATTTTTTTAATGGCTAAGTAATATTCCATTGTATATATGAACCATAATTTCTTTATCCAATCACCTGTTGATAGGCATTTA
>NW_006433946.1:5427557-5439818 GCF_000325575.1 Pteropus alecto
TTTGATCCCTTTTCTTTATTCACTCTGTTTATTCCTCTGTTTATTCCATTTAATATACTTCTCATCTCAGATAATGTGTTCTTCATTTTAGACTGGTTCCCTTTTATAATTCCATTTCCATTTTTATGTATTTTATCTCTTTGTTGAAATTCTCGCTGAATTTAACCAAAAGTTCATTGAGCATCTTTATAACCAGTGTTTTGAACTCTGCATCTGTTAGATTACTTGACTCCATTATATCTGAATCTCTGTGGATCTCTGTTCTGTTCTGTCATATGGTTTCTGTTTTTATGTCTTCCTATTTTGGCTGCATTTTCGTGTCTGTGTCTATGTACAAAGCAAAGCTCCTAAGTCTCCCGGTCTTATTAGTGTGGATTTGTGAAGTCGGTGTCCAGTGGCATAGTCCTGAGAGGGGTCAGCTACAGGCCAAGTTTAGGTCAAGCCTC
Source organism: Pteropus alecto (assembly GCF_000325575.1). Lineage (NCBI taxonomy): Eukaryota > Metazoa > Chordata > Mammalia > Chiroptera > Pteropodidae > Pteropus > Pteropus alecto. Next base: position 5,428,004 of record NW_006433946.1, read on the forward strand.
TACCCCTCTGGGGCCACCTGTTAAGATTCAGCAAGTGATCCACAGATGCTGTGCTTATAATTGCCTCAAAAGGCCATGCTGGAAACTGAGGCCAGCTGCCTCCACTGAGTCTAGGCACTGCTTAGCAAGGAGCCCCTGACTCATCGAGGACACACCTGGATGTGGCTTGGGTGGGGCCTTGAGTTGGGGGAGACAGGGTTTCAGGGAATCCTCTGGGTGGAGCAACCTCTTTTATCCAGTCCGATGACCTCACGGCAGTGGCAACGCAGCCCTGCGTCCTCACCCTGTCCTACCTCCTCCCACTGCAGGGTGCTTTCTTGGATTTCTCTCTAGTTGTATGGCTCGTTCATCAAGATCCCAGGTAATTTTCCTTACTTCTGCTCCTTGTTTCCCTCATAACTTTGATTTGGTTGCCAGAGGGATGAACAGAGCCTCTATCTTCTATGCCATTTTGGTTGCTCCTTTAGCAAAACATTTTTAATAGATCAAAAATAATTGCAAAACTGAAACAGAATTTGTAATGCCCATGACAGCTTCAGACCTTAATTCATATTTTAAGAAGGTATACATTTTAGCAGTGTAAGTGTATGAGTGTATTTGGTAGAACTCCTATGTGAAATCTGCCTAGATTTTTTTTTCAAACAGGATTTTCTTCAGCCAGGCAGCTTTTAGTGTTCGCAACCTTATCACTACTAGCAGTAAATTTCTTTGAAAATGCCAAGTGAGGGTCACCAGGCTAATGGATTTATCCACTATGATATTCTAGGAAATTATGCCATCTAACTTGCTAGAAGTTGCTTCAAGGTTAAATACTGAAATATCTAAGTAGATTAGAAGGGTGTCTGGAAAATTCTTTTTTCTTAACAGTCTTGCCTATTTCTATATCTGTATTCCCAACTCTGGTGACATATTTCTACTTTCCAATGTTAAGATGTCCCTTCTTTACCACTTTTTCTATTTGTAATTAGGATTCGGCAGGTATTTGGATTCTTAGCTAACTGGATATTTAAGAAAAGTTTACTCTTTCAGCAAGCACTTCTTTGATTCTAAGGAACAAGGAATAAAATCAGGAAAATGAAATAGTAACACTTTATTTGGAAATAGCTTTCTGTAGAGCAAGTGAGCTCTAATCAGAAATTAAAATATTGTCACATGGATACATGTGTAACAACTAGCTGATTTGGGACATCTTGCTAGACAATGAGAACATATAACTATCCCTCAGTCAGACTTTCTGAAAATATTAGCCCTTCTTAGCCAATTTCTGTCCAGTTATTTACTCAAGACAGATCTTCAATCATCTGGCCAGTTATAAAATACAACACTAGCTACCCGGCTACTCTTTGGCTTCCTATTTACTCTGACAGATCTCTGATCATTGGGTTTATTAAAGGAAAAAAAAAAATCATCCTGAAGAGACATAAAGTATATAACAAAGGTTCAAGCCTTGAGCCTAAGCTGTGCTCAGGTATGTTTCAAAATGTCCTAATAGACTCTATAGATATTCCTTGAAGGCAAAGACCATCTCTCTCATGTTTTCTGAGCTGCACCTCTGTCTTCATTGTTACTTTTAGGATTCTGGTTTGAAATTTCTCCTGTTTGATTCTTAAGTTTCATTTCTCATTTTAGCTTAGTTTGATTCAACAAACCTTCCTTGAACTCCATACTGCATGTGTTAGTTTCACTCTGGGGAATCAAGGTGGAAGAGGGCTACATAGGAGAGTAGAGAGATGGAAGCCTTGCAAAGTGGGGAGATGAGTCAGCAGCTTTCAGACATAAGATGATAAAGGGATTGAGAAATCATGGAGGAGTGTATTTTGGGATGAGATCGCACTCTCCAGCCATCAACCCACACCTCTGGAATTCTTGGTTTTAGGGAGGATGCTGGACTTATTGTATAAGTAATGGTGATTTAAGTCATTATATATTTGGATATTAAATGAAAGAGTAGCTTCAGAAAACTGGAGAATTTGGCAACATTAGGATATTCTAGCAACCATTTTTTATATACAACTGTCTTTATTAAAAATCCTCAGTTGGATTTTAACCTGATTGAAGAGGAAAATCAAAGAGAAGGGCAGAGAAACCTTTTCATACCTCTGTGCCAAGGGACTGTATGAGAATTTTCACTCAAGATGTAGCATTGGATTTGATTCAGGAAAATACCAGAGAAGACTATAATTGAGTTCCTATAAAGGAATATATTCTTTAATTCCATGTCATCTTTTACTTAACATGAAGAACATGCCATTGCAGTGTGCCAGTAAAGTAGAATTCTATTATGCTTACCTTGAAGTGCTGTATGTAATGAAGTCATTGGCGAGCTCAATTTATTTTTTAAAAGCAAGCAAGAGAAAAATAGCAAAACTCTAATCTTATATTTCTATTGATCACAGGATGCAGATCTTATTTATTGTCTCTTTATCTGTCAAGAAATGGGAACATATAGCTTAAAAAATGTTAAAACTTTAATCTAGTCTTCTTCTCTTCCTCTGCAGTAAATAAATTCTCTGAGTTTTTTAAGAGGTGAAAAGATTAGAAAAACTTTTCTTTTGATGTCTAGATACTATTTGGTTAGAATCATAGCAAACATGTTTTGCTTTTAAAGATGTGGTAAGGGATGTTTTGTCAATGCTATGATAAAGTATAAAATGTTAATATGAAACTGTTATAGAGTCTTCAGATACTAATACTTTGAATTTTTAATAAATTTTGGTTAAATACATTTCTTGGGTTAAGCGATATATTATAACTTAGTTTGACTGTGACCTGTCACATGTTCAACCAAGGAATAAATATGTTTGTAAAATTAAATGGTTTAATTCTGTATGACTTATCAGTATATTACAGTTATATGCATTTATATGCAGGAAAAAGTACTAGAGCAAAATATAATCTGTTAGTAAACAAAATATGAAAAATCATAGTTTTCACATCAATATATTCTTTATTTTCTAAGTAAAAGAAATGTCGTGTCTCCTACTTGATAATGTTTGGTCTTTGTTTTTTGTTTTACATGTGAAGGATTGGTTATCACAAAGGCTTCTTTTGGTGACTGGAGGAAACAGAGATGCCTGAGTTTATATGGTACTGTTAAGCCATTATGTTTCACAGTGGCTTCAGGGAGGAAATTATAATTACTGTGATAATCTGGTGGTTTCTTGTCTATACAAGTCTAAGTAATTTGGAGGGAGGCACTACACATCGCTTGCTGTTTTGTGTCTAGAAGATTCAGTGATTAGCAAGCACCCATATATTCAGGGGAAAAGAGAGCAGAGGCATGATCCCAGACAATTATTTAAACTTAATCCTCCATGTGCTAAAAATCAAAGGCCTACATAGAATTAGAGATATAATTTTTCCTCTTTTTACAGGAAAAGGAAATGTGAAGCAATTTATTTAAATAAAGTATAAAATGTCCTTAAGGAATCGAAGGTGGTCATTAGGTTTTCTTTTATAGGGAAATTATTTTTCTGTCTGTATTATGGTGTCAAGGTTATCTTTCATCTGGAAAATTCTGTGATTTTGCATTGATCAAGAGACTGATACTTAATTTCAAAACTAGTTTATGCAAATTATGATTAAATTTCCGGGTATTAATCTTTTGAATATCATTTTAAAAATAGGGATGATGGTACACTGAGATGATAATTAACTCATTTTGAATAATTTATTTTATAGCTTGAAACTCTGAGCAAAGTAAAATTAATGTTGCCTAAATTTTCAAACAGATTCTAGTTGAGATAGCAGTAAGTTGAAGTAATATGTACAGTATTACACAGTAGTCTTCCCTTATCCGTGGTTTTGCTTTCCGTGGTTTCAGATACTTGTGGTTCAACCATGGTCCAAAAATATTAAATGAAAAATTCCAGAAATAAACAATTCATAAGTTTTAAACTGCATGCCATTCTGATGAAATGTAGTGTGATGAAATCTCACGCTGTCCTGTTCTGTCCCTCCTGGGATGTGAATCTTCCCTTTGTCCAGCGTTTCCATGATCTAGAGGCTTCCTGACCTACCGTTATTTAGCAGTCCTCTTGGTTACCAGACTGACTGTCACTGTATCACAGTGCTTGTGTTCAAGTAATCCTTATTTTATTTAATAATTGCCCCAAATGCACAAGAGTAGTGATACTGGCAATTTGAATATGCCAAAGAGAAGCTGTAAAGTGCTTCCTTTAAGTAAAAAGGTGAAAGTTCTGAAGTAAATAAAAAAGAAAAAAATCATATGCTGAATTTTCCAATATCTACTGTAAGAACGAATCTTCTATCCATGAGATTATGAAGAAAGAAAAAGAAACCTGTGCTAGTTTTGCTGTTGCACCTCAAACTGCAAAAGTTATAGCCACAATGTGTGGTAAGTATTAAGATAGAAAATGCATTAAATTATGGGTAGAAGACATGAACAGAAAACGTGCGCTGGTTGATAGCAACATGTCGTGCCAGAAAGCACTGAGCCTATAGGAAGACTTCCGAAAGGATCCCCTGAAACAAGTGATGCCAAGCCATTCACTGTAAGAGATGGTTACAAAGCTTCAGAAATAGGTTTGGACTGAAAAATATAAAAGTTACTGGTGAGAGTATATTTACATAACTTTTATTATAGTTTAACAATTGTTCTAGTTTATTATTAATTATTGTTGATCTCTTACTGTGCCTAATTTATAAATTAAACTATAACATAGGTATGTATGTACAGGGAAAAATATAGTATATATAGGGTTTCATACTATCTTTGGATTCAGGCTTCCACTGGGGATCTTGGAAAGTATTGCTAGTGGATAAGGGGGACTATTGTATATTAAGTGAGAAATCTCATTACAAAATTCATCCATTTAATGTTTCTTAGTTTATAATATTCATGCTAAAAATTGTCAGCTTGGGATTGTAAAATAATTATAATGTTCAAATAATATTTTTATAATACACATATTTTCATTTTTTTTAGCTTTGCCAAAAAGAAAAAAAAAGGCAAATAAATCTACTTTGACTATAGGTAGCTTTTATATTTTGAAAGTTTACAGCAATCGTAATCTTTTTTTTAAGCTGATGAGTAAATATAATCATCTTATGACTTTCTGATTACAGATTTTAAATAATGGAAGTCATTAAGCATCCTAGGATTTGCCAAGATCAAACAGCATGTTATTGATAGATTATGCTAAATTCTCATATCAAGAAGGAACCCCTTGATTCACTCTTTGTCTATTTATTTATTTTATACTTTTGTATTTTATTTAATTATTTAGTACTTACTATGTGCCCAACAATATTCTAAGCATTTATAATAATCCTATGAGGCCAGCATTGTTAAGATCCCCATTCTATTGAAGAGAAGTGTGATATAATAAAATTAATATTGGTTTTAGCATCAAACGGATGGGTTAAATTTTTAATCCACCACTTACTAACAATGTGGCCATGGGCATTTAATATATACTTAGGTCTCTGAACCTCAATTTCCTTTCAACAAAATGAGAGAAGATACTATGTTCCTTACAGGGTTACTGTGAACATTAAGAATATTGGAAAATACCTAGCACAGTTTCTGGCATATCCTAAGTTCTCAACACAGTTTAATTTCCTTCTTGTTCCATTTAGCCTGGTGTTAGTTAGGACTCTTAGTTATAAGTGATGTAAACCTCAGTCAAACAGAATTTTTTTTTTTTAAAGGAATATGTTCATTCATTTAACTGGAAAATTCAAGTGGTTCTACCAATGCCATTAGACTGTCTTTCTACCTCTTGGCCCTGCCTTCCACTGTTTTGGCTTATTTTCAAACATACTATCTTTCATTTCTTTTAAAATCTGAATCAACTTTTTGCCAGTTTGCATCTGGTCAGCTTCATGGGCTGGTAACCAATGACACATATCTCTTTGAGTCACTGTTGTTGAAACTGGGCCTCAAAGTTTCAAACAATGGAACAAGCTGCTCTGACCATTTGACCCAGCCCAGATGTTAAATGGTATCTACATCTTGCTCTTTCTTGGGACAATACAGTATAGCAGCCCCCCTTATCTGCAGTCTCACTTTCCAGTTTCAGTTACCTACAGTGAACTATGGTTCAAAAATATTAAATGGAAAATTCCAGAAATAAATAATTCATAAATTTTAAATTGTACATTGGTCTGAGTAGCGTGATGAAATCTAGCGTCGTCCTGCTCTGTGCTGCCCAGGAAGTGAATCATCCCTTTGCCCAACAAATCCACACTTTATACCTTACTCGCCAGTTAGTTACTTAGTAGTTGCAGAATTACCAGATCAACTGTCACAATATTGCAGTGCTTGTGTTCAAGTGACCCTAATTTTACTTAATAACAGCCCCAGAGCACAAGAGTAGTGATTCTGGCATTCAGATATGCCAAAGAGAAGCCTTAAAGGGCTTCCTTTCAGTGAAAAGGTGAGTACAGTAGGATAAGATATTTTCAGAAAGAGAGAGAGACCGCATTCACATACTTTTGTTATAGTATATTGTTATAATTGTTCTATTTTATTACTAATTATTGTCAATTTCTTACTGTGCTTAATTTGTGAATTAAACTTTCACATAGATATGTATGTATAGGAGAAAACATTGTATATATCTAGGGTTTGATACTATCTGGGCTTCCAGGCATGCACTGGGGTCTTGGAACATATTCTCTGTGGATAATGGGGGACTACTGTAGTAGGTTAGAGTGTGGCAGAGATACACTTAATCTTCCCCCTGCCCAAGGCAGAATCCTAATGGACCGTTCTTTAACATGCAGATATTTGTGCCCTTTTCATGCAGGGAATGCACAAAATAAGGTCCTTAGTAAGGAACTAAGGGATTAGTACCAGTCTTATCTCCTGCCCTATCTGCTGTTTCCAGACGTTTGTTAACACTATTTACCTTGGAGCAGAATATACAGCTCTTCCAACCCGGTAAGAGTTATGATTATCTGCCTGTCAACCATTTTGTATTGCTGACCATAAGCAGAATGTATCTCTCTTTTCTTCTCTGTCTGCTTTCAGACATACCAGCTTGGACCACATCCTTTATCCTCCTGATAGGCACTTACTCAAGGTAAAAAGCAGTAGTCAATGAAATCCCATATCCTGAAGTATTTGTAGCAAGTCCCTAAACTTTGGTCTGAATCCTAAGATACAACAAGAGCAATTTAATAAGCTACTACAAAGGAGAGCTTGCCAATTTCACAGCTGGAGGCAGGAGAATCTAGTGTTCCACATTCCAACTGCAATCAACTAGTTCTACTTTTGAGATCTGTTACTTTCCAATACTACTCTTCTAGGTATCAATATCAAGTTTATGAGGAGTATTTGCGTTACCAGGGACAGAAAACCCAATTCAAACTTGTTTGCATTTATTGACTCACATAATGAAGGTGTTCTGGAATGGTTGAATTTAAAGGTTCAAATAGTAAGAATGTTGTCCCTCTCTAAGCAAGTGAGCAATTCGAATATAGAATATAAACACAAGGCACTATGCTAGAGCAGAAGTGATAAGAATAGAAAGCAAAATGTTCCTTTTCCTTAAAAAATTTCTAGTATAGTGGGAGACACCGAGTGGGAGCAAAATATGCCACTTTGTCATATTGATTATTTTGAATTAAACTTACTTAAGAAACAGCCAGTGCAAAAAGAATACTCTGACTCTCCTTTGTCTCCCTGAAAACAGGAAATAAATCTCCCATGTGAAACATACCCTCTCTGTACCTAAAGGATAGAAAGCATTCTTATCACCAGAGATATAAAATTTAGGGCCAATGAGGCTATATAAACAAAACTTGTTACTTCTTCATTAATTTATTACCCCAAGCTCAAACTCCTTTGTCTTGTCAATTCTTCACAAACTTATTGTTTCTTTGTCTAAGCGGTATAGAAGCTGACTTCTTTGGTCACTTCCTTGAGTCTCATAGTTCTATGAGCTCTCATACATACAGTCTTAAAATTATTTTTCTCTAATTAATCTGTCTTATGCCACTTTAATTATTAGGCCAGACAAAGGATCTAGAAGGGAAGAAGGGAAAAGTTTTTCTCCCCTCTAACACTCCATATACAGAGATCAGTCTGTATAACATTCAAAACCTTTTAGAAAGAAGAGTGTGAGAAATGATCTTTGAAAAGGAAGATAAATGGAGAAAGAAGTGGAGTTTTCCTGGAAACATATGTAGTTGAAAAGAGAATTATCTATGTTTCATATATAATTCAATTGTACAGACATGCTATCAATGTACATTAATTTGCAGATAGATACAGATTTATACACTTTTGAGGCATAGTATCATTTAATGTTCATGAAACACTAAAATCTGGAGTACTTAATTCATTGCGTCATCCAGTAAGGTAGATTGTCTATGTTGTGTTGGGTGATATGTTCTTTGAAACCTCGATGAGTATTTGAAATAAACCTTATTAAAGAAGTTGGTAGTTTTTATAATAGGCAGGACTTTAAAAATAGCCTTTAATTCACCAATATGAGATGCCTCCTAAGCTGAAATGCTAAATTTTGTTATGATGACATTTACTACAATCTTCCCAACTTTCACGTTGGGAAGATTTAATCATAATCTTTAATCATAAAAATGATGGCAAAATTCATTTGGAAATGTCTTCAGAATTCTCATTAGCAACACAAGGAAAATTTTCATTGACTTGATTGAAGGAAAAGATGAAAACTTCCATATATATTCTTGAAAGTGAAGATAAAAGCCTGCTCTTCAACTGATGAAGGAAGACTATTGAGTTTCACTGATCTTTTATTTCTCTCTCCTAAAAGCGTTGCTTCACTTTTCCTTAGTTTGCTTTCCTCTATCAAATAGTAACGATGACTTATTTTGTGGTTGAAAACTAAACAGCCAGACCCTGACCTGAGCATAAGGGGAGGGAGGCCTTTGGATATAATATGTAGCTATTACTTACAGCTTGGCTTTTTGCTTGCATTTCTTTGTGGCAGACAAATAAATGATACAATCTTGAGAAAGCTTTCAGAATGTCCCAGAGGGCTGTCTTAGATAACTCTAAATCTCTGTTGAATTAAATAAAGAAAGCGATTCCTGTCCATGCAAAAGACAGAGAGGTGTGTTGACCACTGTGGGGATTTTAAGAGTATCTGGGGAAAATCTTTTTCCCTGGAGTATGATCTAAGTTTTATTTTATGGATGATATTTATTGATGCAGCACTGTCTTTTGTAAAAAAGAAAGCCAACTTACTGTTGACTTATGAATCTGAAGAAAAAAGGCAAGGAAAATATAAAGCGGCACTGTGCTTTTCACCTGTCAAGTCTACATGGATTAGACGTCAAAATGAAGATAACATTTGTCTTGGGAATCACTTTGAATAATTTAGAAATAACTCTGTCATTCCTGTTCCTACCTGTTCTCACACGATATAACATTATTATACATTGGGCTTTATCCCAAAGGATCCCAAAGTGGTTTACAATCACAGCATACTTTTAAATCAGTCCTGGTCTCCTGGTTGAATAATGTATTTGGAATGACAGAATTATAACTTCTTTGGCAGACCCATGCATAATTCACTAAGAGCATCTGCAGTACAAAAAACGTCAGTTTATATATAATTCTTAATAATGGAAAAATCACTCCCTTGAATTGTATACTTGTCAAACAGAGGGAGAGGGTGAAACAACAAAGCTAAGAACATAAAACTTGTGTAAAATTAAAGGAAAAAGGTCACCATTCTGCTCCCATTAGGGATAAGTTTGTAAAGGATTGTAAAGAGGACTGATGTACATAGTAAGTGACATAGTTTATGTATCTAGATACATCGGTAAGTTATAATACTTTGCCATCTGTTCCAGAATTCTAGCTAGAATGAAAGGGCTTGTTGAACATACGTTAGTCACTCTTCTAAATGAGCCATACCAACCATACTATCTGTACTATGTATCCTGCTTGCTCATTTGCTGCTATTCAAATTGAAACTGTATTAATTTAAGTGCTACCACTTATTTTCCTCTTTTTCATAGACACAGAGATATTAAGAAAAAAAGGAAAGCAGATGAAACTTAACAAACCAGTTTGTGTGTGAGAACTTTTAGAGCATATGTGCTAATAAATATCACTTAGAATATAAACTTTATAATAATTTGAGTTCAGCATAATCTTTATTGAGGAAAAAGTTCAAAATGTTTTCTACCTACAACTTTAAGGTCTAATTAAAGATTAAGAAGAATCAAATTCAGTAGTTTATCTAACCATGGTATCAAAAATGTAAGGCACATGAAAGAAATCATTTCTCAGTCTGAAATTGAATGCCAATATTTATGATGCACTATTTTGTAATGTAGTTTATTGTGGTCAATTTTTCATGAATATTTTGTATTGGTATACTATCATTTTTATCGTACTTTCAAGATGATGTGCTTGAAGGTAGAAAAAATGTATTTGAAAAATATTTAAGATTTGGTCTTTTTCACCATACCGCATGGCAATTTTTTTCTAGTTATTACACTGTGGTAAAATTTGAACACCTGTGTATATGCAGGTTCACATACCCTTTTACGGAAGGGTGGGATCTGTGTACATGGTGTTCAAAAGTGCTTAACCCTAAACACATTGTACGACATTACATAAAGTATTGAAAATGAAGAGTGTTGTGACAACAGTAAGGAAACTATGGCTCAGCTCTGTACCACCTCTGTTTAAAGGAATGGAGACTTGCAAAGTAAAATGCTAGTATTTTCCAGGGCATTCTCTGTAATGTGACCGAAAATGTCAGGAAATTAAGATCATCGGTGGATAAGGTTAGCATTGGATATGAGCCAAACTCCTCTCTCCTTGTCTATTTCTGAAGAATTACGGTTGTTCAGAAAGAGCACAGCCCTCAAATCCTTAAATTTCTCCCTCTCCCTCTCCCACTCCCTTTCCCTCTCCGTCTCCCCCATTGTGTTGGTTCAACTTTAAATGTAAGGGACCTTAATAGTTTATTTTGTAGCTAATTGTGTGAGAGATGTTATTTATTTTTCATGCTATATCTATCAGTCATCTATTGTTTCTTAACAAATTACCCCAAACCTCAAAGCCTTACAACAAACACATATTATCTCAGTTTCTATAAGTCAGGAATTGGTATGCAGCTTACCTGCATGTCTCTGGCTCAAAGTTTCTCATAAGGCTCCCATCATGTCTGCTCAGGCTGCCATCTCAAGGCTCAATTGGAAAAGGGCCCATTTCTAAGCTCACTCACATAGCTGTTGACAGGCCTCAGGTCCTTTCTTGGTTTTTGCCCAGAAACATCTTCTCCTTACCTTGTGGGCCTCCCCATAGAGCAACTCACAGCATGGCAGCTGGCTTCTCTTGGAGCAAAGGAATGAAAGAGGGAGCCCAAGATGGAAGCCATGATCTTTTTGTAACCTAATCTCAGAAGTGGCATCCCACCACTTCTGGCATATTTTATTTGTCAAAAGAAAGTCAGTAAGTCCTGCCAACACCCAAGAGGAGGGGATTATGGTAGGTGTGAGCACCAAGAGGTGGACATCATTGGGGTCTATGTTTTTAACAAGTCTTCAAACATAGTCCAATGTGGCCAGTCTGGAATCTCTCTGAAGTCTATTCTTCTGTCTTTAAAATTGCAATGTACACATCTGCTATCTTTGACAATACTGAAGTAAACTCATCTTGCTAATATATATTTGCCAAAATGAAGGGCAAAGCTGGGTGGCTTTCTTTCCTTTTGTCTATTGGCCCTTTTATTTTATTATTTTTTAAAATAAATAAGATTTTCTTTGCCTTAAGCTCAAGTTACTTGCCAAGCATATTGTTAGTGGTGTCAGAGATTATTTCATCTGGAAGATAGGTAGCAAAGTA
>NW_006433946.1:5439871-5445396 GCF_000325575.1 Pteropus alecto
ACCCCTAGTCACTGAGTAGTTATCTCGCTTTTCAGATTAGATGTTGGAGTGAGAGAGAGAGAGAGAGAGAGAGAGAGAGAGAGAGAGAGAGAGAGAGCGAGCACAATCAGGTCCGATGTATATTATTGACAATAGAGAGCTCGACAGGGACTGAAATTCAAGAAAGAACTTGACCTGGAGCTCTGGTCTCCAGGTTCTTGTCTTATGCCACAAAAAAGAATTCAAAAGCAAGGTGAATATCAAGCAGAAAAACACAGTTTATTAAAGCAAAATCACATACTTAAGAGGGATGTGCAAGAGAACTCAAAGATTGAGTTGCACCAAGGATGTCTGGATTCTGAGCTTTTGTACTTCTTGGGGGCAGGGCCTGGAGATGTGATACTAACGTAGCTTCATTGTTTCCTCCCAGTAGGCAAGGAGCTTGGTTTCCCGCTCTTTCTTTCTTATTTGGTGTTTCCAGAACTGTCATAGTGTCAGGTAGATAATGAGAGCCGTGATATTTGCAATGCAGTTGACATTATAATGATATTATAATTAGCCAAAGGTCAGGTCTCAGCCAAAGATGGCATCTAGGCTGGAAAGGACTGGTTTGGGCTTATCTCCCCTTGCTGGAAATAAAACAGGGAGAGGGCTGGCTGAACAAAGGACAAAGGAAAAATTCTCGAGCCTTGTTCTGGAGGGGAGGGGATGTCCTAAGCTACCTATCCCACCTCACGATGACTAAGTATTCACTATCACATAGAAAGCTGAAAATAGCCTGGTTTGGATTTCTGCTCTCTTAAGGATCTATAAGGAGTTGGCAGAGGTGACTTTTCCACTTAAGTAGCAGAGATTTCTGTACCTTTATTATAGTGTGGGGAAAAGTGGAAAATGATGTAAAGAAACAAATATTTTTTCCTTCATTATATATTTTTTGGTGACAGCTTTATTGAAATATAATTCAGATATTATGTAATTTACTTAAAGTGTACAATGGTTTAGAGTATACAAACCATGCACAGTGTTCTGCAACCATCACCAAAATCAATTTTAGATCATTTTCATCACTCCATAAAGAAATCCGTACTCTTTAGCTATCACCTCTCAGGGAGCCTTCCTATCCTTCCAACCGTAAGCAACCAGAAATCTATTTTCTGTCTCAGTAGATTTGCCTACTCTGGACATTTCATTTAAAGAGAACCATAAAATATGACATGTTTTATCTGCCTTCTTTCAATTAGCATTATATGTTCAAGTTTCATCCATGTTGTGGTGTAAATTAGCATCTAATTTGTTTTTATGACCGAATAATATTCTATTGTAAGGATATATCACATTTTGTTTGTCCATTCTTCAGTTGATGGACATTTTAGTTTTTTGTTTTTGTTTTTGTTTTTGTTTTTTGCTATTATGGCTAATGATGCTATAAACATTTATTTGCAAGTTTTTGTGTAGACATATGCTTTCATTTCTCTTGGGTATATTCCTAAGAGTAGACTTGTGAGGTCAAATGATAACTCTATGTTTAAATTTTTGAGGAACTGCCAGATTGTTTTCCAAAGTGGCTGCACCAACTTACATTTACACTAGCAGTGTATGAAGGTTTCACTTTCTCCACATCCTCGCTAACACTTATTATTGTCTGATTCTTTTATCATAGCCATCTTAGTGGGCATAAGAAATATCTCACTGGGGTTTTGATTTGCATTCCATTGATGACTAATTATGTCAAGCATCTTGTCATGTGCTTATTGGCAACTGGTATATCTTTGGAAAAATATCTATTCAGATCTCTTTGGCCCATTTTTTATTTGGGTTCTTTGTATTTTTATTATTGAGTTGTAAAAGTTAGTTATATGCTTTAAATACAAGTCCCTTATTACACATATGATTTGCAAATATTTTCTTCCATTCTATGGGTTGTTTTTTTCATTGTCTTGATAGTGTAGTTTGAAGCACAAAAATTTTGATTTTGATAAAATCCAGTTTATCTACTTTTTTTTGTTTTACCTTGTGCTTTTGATATTATATCTGACTCTATTGACAAATATAAGGTCATCAAGATTTACCCCTATGTTTTCTTTTAAGAATTTTATGGTTATTGCTTTTATGTTTAGGCCATTGGTCCATTTTGAGTTAATTTTTGTGTATGATATGTCATAGGGATCCAACTTCATTCTTTTGCATGTGGATATAGAGTTGTCCCAACACCATTTATTGAAGAGATTATTCTTTTTCCCTATTGAATGGTCTTGGGTCCCTGTTGAACATTAATTGACCGTAGATACAATGGGATTTTCTTAGAACTCTCAATTCTATTGCATTGATCTGTACATGTCTATTCTTATACCAGTACCATGCTGTCTTGATTATTGTTGCTTTGTATTAAGTTTTGAAATTGAGATATGTAAGTCTTCTAACTTTGTTCTTTTCTAAAGCTTATTTTGACTATTTTGGGTCCCTTGAGTTTCTATATGAATTTTAGGATCAGCTTGCCAATTTCCACCAAGAAGCTATCTGGGATTCGGATAGGGATTGCATTTAATCTGTAGATCATTTGGAGGAGAATTGAGGTCTTAACCATACTGTCTTCTTGTTTATAAACATGGGATGATATCTTTCTATTTACTCAGAACTTTCATTTCTTTCAACAATGTTCTGCAGTTTTCGTGTATGTGTTATACCTATTTGGTTAAATATATGCTTAAGCATTTTATTCTTTTTGACGATATTGTTCATGAATTTTTTTTCCTAATATAATTTTTAGATTGTTGACTGCAAATATATAGAAATACAATTGATTTTTGTATACTGATATTGTATCTTGCAACCTTGCTGAACTCATTGATTAGTTCTAATAGAATTTTAGTAGTTCATATTTTTAATTAAAAAATAATATATGCTTATTTAAAAATAAAAACTATAGCAATCCATATCAATCTATATCTATATCAATATCTATATCTACCTAATTTTTTTCACCCTATTCCCTGAGGTAATCAAAGTTATATCTCTCTCCTGCCACACCTTTCTCTATATTAATTCAAATGTGCATACACATATGTCTCTCCAAGTCAATGCATACAGGTATAACACATTTTTGATATCATATAATATTCCATAGTGTTGTATTGATTCACTATTTTATTTAACTATTTCTTTTTCAATGGAAATTCACATTATTTCCTTTAATTTTTTGGTTTGTCGCTAAAGTGAATAATGCAAAACGGCAATTTACATATGTTCTCACTATTAAGGCCTGAGATTTGATTTTACTCTACTTACAAGCTAACAAGTTTGACATGATTTCAAGAATGCTGAAAGAAGATGCAATACTCTCAGATCAAAGTCAAAGGACTTTATTACTCATGACACTAAAAGAGGTATGAGCACTAGCATACTTACATCAGTTCCTCTTTCCCAAGTTCCACAGGAAGATGTGATATGGGCTCTCATGGATGCTTTATATGCAGTGGGTTTGTCACACCTGAGGAGCACTGAGCTTAGGAAATCCACCAATTCTGTAGCAAACATTAAGCAAGCTTGCTCTTTGTACTGGAGGCAGACATTACTTCATCCCTCAAGGTAGTTTACTGAAAACATAACCTGAGGAATGGAACCAAGTAAAGAGCAATCGGGCCCTTATGTTTTTAGTATACCTGTCAAGAGGAGTAGGATTGTGAGAGATCCATGAAGAATCATTTCTCTCAAGACTTACATATGGGTAATTTTTATTTCTTAGGCTATAGTCCCCAGAGTGGGATTCCTTGGTTAAATGATATACGCGTGTGTGTGTGTATTTAAACTGAATATTGCCAGATTAGTTTTCTTTAAAGGTTGCAGAAATTCACACTCTCATTAGTAACAATGGTGTATGCCCATTTCCAAAAAACGTTCTCATCAACATTGAATGTTGTAACTTTTCTCTGACAGCTAATGAGGTCAAACACATTTTCATATTTAGTAGACAATGATCTCTTTTCTCAAATACCTCTTCAAAATTGTTATCAGTTAAGAATGCTTTTGATCTCAAGTGTCAGAATATCTGGTTAAGGGTAACTTAAGTAATAAAGACAATTAACCTTATGTCACAAGATACCTATAAGTAAGCAGGCAAGGGATCACACAGTTGTTCAGAAATAGCATCAAAATTCCAGGATTTATTTCTTTCAAATATGCCATTCTTTGTAGGTAACAAATTCATGGCTGCAAGGTATTTTCTACAGCTCTAGGCACCATATTCACAATAAAGGCAGATAAAAGAGGAGACAGGCAGTAATAGCCATGTCATTCTTTTGTCAAAAAAATGAACGCTAAACTTAACAACAAAAAAACAAAAAATCCTATTAAAAAATGAGCAGAAGACCTGAACAGATACTTCTCCAAGGAGGAAATACAGATGGCTAATAGACATATGAAAAGATGCTCAACGTCGCTAATCATCAGAGAAATGCAATTTAAAACCACAATGAGATATCATCTCACACCTGTCAGAATGGCTATCATCAATAAATCAAAAACAACAAGTGTTGGTGAGGATATGGAGAAAAGGGAACCCTCATACATTGTTCGTGGGATTGCAAGTTGGCACAGCTACTATGGAAAACAGTCTGGAGGTTTCTCAAAAAATTAAAAATGAATCTACCTATTGACCAAGCAATTGCACTTCTGGGTTTTTACCCAAAGAAAACCAAAACAATAATTCGTAAAAATCTATGTACCCCAATATTCATCGCAGAACAATTTACAATAGCCAAGATATGGAAGCAACCTAAATGCCCATCAATAGATGATTGGATAAAAAATTTATGGTTCATATATACAATGGAATATTACTCAGTAATTAAAAATAAAAAAGTGAAATCCCATCATTTGCAATGACACAGATGGACCTAGAGGTGATCATGCTGAGTGAAATATGTCAGACAGAGAAAGATAAATACCAGATGATTTCACTTATATGCAGAATAGAGGATGGGGAGCACAACAGAGAGAATGCAGTTAGTATTAATACGACGGCTAGGTGGAGAGCCAGGGGAGGGAGGGAGCAATTGGGGGGATCGTTTTAAGAACTATATAGATGTCTAACCAATGTCTTGTATACTTTAAACTAATTTAAATAATTTTTAAAAAAAAAAAAAAAAACCTTCCCCAGATATTCCAAAATGCAATTCACCATTTTCTTAGACTCAGTTACGATCATGAATATCGGTCATTGCCCACTGGCTTATTAGTGGGCCACAGTGCTGTGCTCCCTTGAAATGATCGTACATTCACTGTCTGCAGTGGGTAAGACCTTGTGCTTAGCAGTGGGGTCACATGCATGGCTGAGGCACTGTCTCTACCTCAAGGAGCTTACCATACAGGTGTAAGCAAGGATATGTGGTGTGTGTTTGTTTGTTTACTTGTTTATTTATTTATTTATTTATTTAAATTTATATTTCTTTTTTAAAATTTATTTTAATTATTTTCAAGTATACAATACATTGGTTAGACATCTATATAGTTCGTAAAATGGTCCCACCCCACAATTGCTCCCCCCCTCC
>NW_006433946.1:5446696-5462166 GCF_000325575.1 Pteropus alecto
CAGTGAATATCTTTATAACCAATGTTTTAAACTCTGCATCTGTTAGATTGCTTGACTCCATTATTCCTGGATCTCTGTTCTCTTCTCTCATATTGTTTCTGCTTCTTTGTCTTCCCGTTTTGACTGCCTTTCTGTATCTGTTTCTATGTACTAAGCAAAGGTCCTAAGTCTCCTGGTCTTATTTGTACAGCTTTGTGTAGTAGGTGTTCAGCTGCAGGCCAATTTTAATCCCAGACTGTTGCCCTCCAGGGCCACCTGTTAAGATTCAGCAAGTGATCCACAGATGCTGTGCTTATAATTGCCTCAAAAGGCCATGCTGGAAACTGAGGCCAGCTGCCTCCACTGAGTCTAGGCACTGCTTAGCAAGGAGCCCCTGACTCATCGAGGACACACCTGGATGTGGCTTGGGTGGGGCCTCGAGTTGGGGGAGACAGGGTTTCAGGGAATCCTCTGGTGGAGTGACCTCTGTTATCCACTCCGATGACCTCACGGCAGTGGCAACGCTGTGTCCATGGACTGGGAGACGGGAGGGCTCAACAGGGAACAATGGATACCGCCAGCACTTCTGTACCGAGCTAGTCTCACTTAGGCCACTCAAAAGCTTATTTCTCTGGCTTTCAGTTTTTCTCTTCATTCTTTGCCATTGGTGATTTCCTTTCTCTTCATGGAGCACAGAGATACTTTTAGAAGGATGTCTGTTATATTTTATGCAGAATTCCTAACTGTTTTGTGGTTGGTGAATTTTCAGGTTATCTAATGTGTCTGCCACATTTGTAGAAATGTAAGTTGAATCTCAAAATTTGTAATATTTTTTTTCTAAAAAGTAATTTAGGTTTTCTCTTCCTTTTGACAAGGGCTTTAATATGCATTAACCCCATTTTTGCTATTGTTCTATCATTTTTTTCTAAAAATCAAAATTAATTACTATTTTATTTTTATAATAAAATTTTAATTCGTTTTACTGACAATTTCTTTATTAATCCTTTTGTTTTTTATCCAATGCTTTCCTTCTGGATTCTATTTTCTTTCTTTCTCCTTTTGTCCTTTCTCCCTTCCTCTCTTCCTTCCCTTCTTTGCTATCATTCTTGAATGGTACTTTAGGTGGGAAGAGCATTTTTCACTCTAAACATATTCAAATATTACTTTGTTTCCTGGTATTATTGCTAAGGAAAAAGCTGCTCAGCTTAATTTTTGTTCCTACTTAATGTAATGTCTTTTTATTGGTAACTTTTTTTTTAATATATATATATATTTATTTTTTCTTTAAAATTTCACCTCCCATAGTTAGATTTCTTTCAGTCACCACATATTTGACCCCTTTTACCCCATCAATCTCTCTCCTTCCTTACTGGTAACTTTTATTATTCTATTTTTATAATTTGGTGTTATGCTTTTTTTTTTTTTTTACTATATGTCTATATGTATATTTATTTAAACTTGTTTTAGTAATCAGAGTGTACTTTCCATTTAAATATTTGTGTCTTTAAATTTTGGAAAAACTCCAGTCATAAACTCTACAAATATTGATTCTACACAATTCTCTCCTTTTTTCCTTCATGAATATCTATTAAAGGGATGTTGTGGTCTCCCAATCTATTTTCCATATCTTGGCCATATTTTTCTTTTTGTGTCTTTGTGCTTCATACCAGGTGAATTTTTCAGTATTACTTTCCAATTAACTAAATTATGCTACTATTTTTCCTATCTATTGACTTTATTTTTTTAAAGATTAGATGTTTCATTTCCATAATTTCTGGTTGGTTCTTTTACACATTTGCTTATTCATATTTCTGTTCTGCTTGTTTTTATTCTATAATTTACTGTTTTCGACAAATATGATTTCTTTATTTTTTTAGTATTCAAAACATATTCGAAATCTTCGTCAGACTAGTGTCTAAAATAACTTAGCAAAAAGAAAAAGTTTTATATAAACAAACAAAAAGAGTCACCTCACTAGACTTGTAGTTCCTTTTAGCTACATCTGCAGGCAGTTGTTTATTATTTTTTTAGCCTCCTTTCTAGAGCATGATAAATCCTTCCCAAATCCCTGCTCATTTTCCTTCTTATTTCTACAGCAATTTTAGGCCATGTTACTCCACTGAAGGCAAACTCTTGGCCATTCCTACTTTGTTTCTAAGACCTAGAACCAGCACGCCAGTAGCTCCAGGATTCCTTATCATTTTTATTTCTGTTTAATTTTGGATCCAGAGAGGTGTTCTTCTTGCTTCAAGCTTAGTTGTATCTTCTTATTTTTATCTTTATGTATTTTATCTAGAATTGCAATGTGTTTGGAATAGGGGAGATACATCAAATTGTGACCTTCCTATGCCATTTCACCTTAAGCCTTTTTTTTCTTCGATGATTTGTAATTATACTTTTTACTTTTTTTTCAAAATAAATGAATATAATTTTGTAAGATGTATAAGAAAACTTCTTGAACTTTAGATGACCACTGTAAAATTGTTTACTCTTGAAATGTCTTAAGATTTTCCTAAGGAAAAATTTTTGGAACTGTGTCATATTTTCCAACAATAAACATTAAACTTTTATATTCCCATATTACTTTTAAATAAAGTATAAGATGCTCAGTGTTCTTAAATGTTTTTATTATGGAAATTTTCAAATAGACAAAAAAGAGATTTTAGTATAATGAATCTTCATGTATCCATCACCCAGTTTCAACGATTATCACCATCCTGCCATGCTTGGTCGATTCATCTATCCTCTCTCTTCCAATATTTTATTGTTTGTTTGTGTTGGAGCATGTCAAAACAAACCTCAGCTATGATGTCATCTCAACCATATTCACCTCATTACATATCTCTTACAGATAAGACTTTAAAAATTATAACCACATATTATTATCATTCTGAGAAAAGTAACAGTAATTCATTAATATCATCTAATAGGTTTGTGTTCACTTTTCCCCAATGATCTCAAACATGTCTTTTTACATTTGGTTTGTTTGAATCATAATCCAATCAAGGTTGCATATTGAAGTTGTCTATATCTCTCAAATCTATTTTAATCAATCATAGTTTTTCCTCAACCTTTTTTCATCTATGCCATTTATTTGTTGAATAATTGAGTCAGTTACAGGACATAGTAATTTTATTTGCAAACTTAGTTAGAAATAATTACTTTTTTTAGAGAAAAAGCTTAATGTTTTTTTTTATGTGTAGATAAGTTGTAAAAGATCTAGAAAGGAGTACTCTGAAAAATATATTTTAACCTATCATTTCATATTAAAGTAGAATATTCTGTACTAGTTACATATTGCTGTGTATCAAATTATTCTAAAACTTAGGCAAAAACAATGAATATTTATCTTATAAAGTTTCTGAGGGTCAGAAATTTGGAAGCAGCTCAGCTGGGTAGTTGCTCAGGATCTCTCATGATCTGCAGTTTCTGAAGATTTGACTAGGGCTATATGATTCTCTTCCAAGATGGCTCACTCACATGGCTATTGGCAGGAGGCTTCAGTTCCTTGTCACTTGAATCTCTCTATAGAGATGCACATAGCATGGAATGGCTTCTCTAGCCTGAGTGATCTGAGGAGAAAGGGGCTAAGACAAAAGTCATAGTCTTTTGTTATCTGATCTCGAAATTACATACCATCATTTCTGCCATATACTATTGGTCACACAGACCAACTCTGGTACAATATGAGAGGGGAGTGTGAGTACCAGAAAGTGAGCATCCCTTGGGACTATCTTGGTGGCTGGCCACCTAAAATGGTAGTAACCCAGAAAGAAATTGATTTACCATTTTATCTATCATTAATCTTACAAACAGTGTAATTTCTTTCCTTGTGGTAGGTCCCAGGATAAGGCACTGATATGACAATATTAATGGAAACTTCTGTTTTCAAATTCAATTCACATTTTACATATGGTAGGAAATACTTCTCTGCCATATGAACATTTCTGACACTGCACTTAATGAAAGGATGCATCTGTCTTCAATATAAGAGACAATAACCTCTAAGGACACTTCCAACTGTACAAGCCTGTTTTTCTATGAGATGTTCCCCGGAATGATAATTTTACACACAGGGGTAACATGATTAGGATTCCATGGCATTTTAGAGATGATTTTAGCAATAAAAGTGGATGAAATACTCAGAAAACACAATCATGAGTTATTTGTTAGAGGTTTTTAGGCTATTAAACTCATTAGCATAACATAGTTAATATTCCAGGCATGTACTATTAATGTTATTTTGTCATTATGGAAACAGAAAAAAGAGTACTTGTAGTAATACCATGGGTTTCAAAAATGTCATCTGAATAAGAATTATGCATGCATGAATATTTGTTATTGCTTCTTATTTTAACTATATTAATATGCATACTTGCTCATATAAATTTAAGGCATGGCCAAAAGAAATACTGTAGATATGTTAAAGGTATAATGAACATGTTTTATCAGTAAGTATTCACTAGCTATTTTTTTCACAATTCAAATAATAAGACATTGGAACTGAATGAGACTTTAAAGAGCATATTATTTATCCCTTCTTTTTAAGATTCAGACAGGTAAAGTGATTTACCACTAATTGAAAGGTGAATTTGTAGCTCAAAGTTAACTAGAATTAGACACAACGTGCCTGTCTCTTATTTCAGGGATCTTTCTAATATATTGTACCACTACTCAAATCACTAAAAATAAGACATCTTCAGTATCACCTATGAGATTTTTGTTAAATTAATGGAGTTTATGAGGCAAATATCTATAGCATCAGCATAAAAAGAAACAAAAAATAATTTAAATTCCAACTCAACTCACAGCAGTCAAAAAAAACATTATATAAGGGATGGAGAGCCATCCCTTATCTACTGATGGACAAACACACAAGTACTCATAAACCAAAAAAAAAAAAAATTTGTAGCTTTTGTCTTAATTAAAGACCTTGAAGAAATATAAATAGCATTAAATTCCATTTTAATAATCAGAAACCATAAAACAAAATTATAGAATTTCTATAGAGTTTCTATTCATTCATTTTTCCTCTCCTTATCTGCAAAGAATGTAAAGCAGCCTTTTGAGGACAACATACAATAAAATGAAATTTCAATAGGAATTAGCAAGAAAAGCCAAAATAAAATTAAGAGCAGAAAGTCAAGATCAGGGAAAATCAGGGCACAAGAGTTTGCATAATTCCTGAAGTTGAGCTTCAAATTTAGCTCTGAGATTCCTGGAAATTAAAGGGGGGGAGGGGAAACAGTTATTTTCATGATCTTTAAGGTAGCTTTTCAAGTACCAGTTGGATCCTAAAATAAATTCCATACAAAGAGTTTTCTATTAGGAATACTGAGTGATATAGTGGACAACCACTTTAATCTATAGTAAAATTTGTAGTGAGATTCTTGTTATTTCTTGTATTGTGCTGTGAAAATTGCCCTGATATTAACACACATTTGACTTGATGAAGTTACTTCTGAAGGTCTAAGACAATAGAGGCCATGGACATATCATCCTGATAGTCTAGTTTAATACAAGAATAGAATTGAAAATATCCAGGAAAGTAAGAGAAATGAATATCATTTGGCTAATTCTCTAAAAATATCATAAAATATAGTTACAAAGTGCTTTAATCAAAAAGCCATATAGCTAATACATAAATAATCATTATTGATGTGATGATAAAATATAAAAGTAATTTTGAAATAATTACTAAAGGAGAAATCATATAAAAAAGATTTAATAACCTCAATTTAAGTTATTAAATTATTTCAATAAAACATAAAGGTTAGTGAAGATTCTTGGTGACAAAAAATAAATGAATTTAAGCCTCTCATCCCATATAGAGGAGATCAACTGACACGTATATTTTTGATGTTTTTGGATATATAGATTATCAATTTTTAAAATGTACACATAAGCATTTGTAGAATAAATCCAGTGGTGTACTGGAGTTATGTCTGCAGTCAGTTGTATCATGTTAGTACACACCACAAAAAACACTACAAATCACAATTTTTTGGGGGGAGACCAATTTACTAGAATATCACATAATAATACTATCATATATAAATTTCACTTTACTAGATTAAAAAGAGAAAATGGAAAGTGAACACAAGGAAAACTAGAGAAATGAAGAAAGAGTTTTAAAAACAAATGACACATTAAATCTGGACATATTAAATACTAAAGCATCAAATAGCGTGCCCAAATTAAGACCAAATATATCATTTATCATGATAAATGTGAATGAATTAAACCCTTCTAATATAAGACCAATATTCTACAAGTTGGTCAGAGAAAGTTTAAAAATAAAGTGAAGAACAAAGGTATACAAGGCAAATACAAATGAGAGGAAAGAAAGATTCACAACTTCAACATCAGGCAAAATAGAATTAAAAGCAAAGAGGATAAAACTACATTGAGAAGACCAATTTTTATGGATAATGTAATATTTATGTATCAAATAAGATGACATCAAAATATATAATGCAAAAGTTGTTAGACTATACAAGATAGTTGACAAAATTACAGCCATCAGGAAAGATTTTAGCACATTACTACTAATCTTTAACAAATTAAATAGAACTAGCACAAAGAAAAAGATTAATAATTATATCAACTTGATACACACTTATACTATAGAAAATAAACTTCTTTATTTTCAAATTTCTATAGAACACTTACCAAAATTGGTCATAAAAAATCTTACTACTTCCTCAAATTGAAAATTGTGTAAACCACATTCTTTGACAAGAATGCACAAAACCATGCATCAATAGCAGAGTTATATAAAGAGAAAAAATTGAACCACTAAGCAACTAAAAAGCACTCTCATAACTATTGGATCTAAGA
Source organism: Pteropus alecto (assembly GCF_000325575.1). NCBI lineage: Eukaryota > Metazoa > Chordata > Mammalia > Chiroptera > Pteropodidae > Pteropus > Pteropus alecto. Next base: position 5,453,516 of record NW_006433946.1, read on the forward strand.
GAAAATCAAGCCTATCTTAAATCACTATTTAGAAAAGAATGCAGTCAAAATAGTACTATCAAAATTTATGAGGCCCAAACTGCATTCAGAGAAAATTTACTAGTTTTAAATGCATTTATTATTAAACAGGTAAGAATGAAAATATTCATCTCAAGAGGTTAGAAAAAAGAGCAATATTTCTTACCCTCAAAAAAGGACAGAAACAACAACTGCAACAACAACAAAACCCAGAAAAATTAGATAAATAAATTAAAAACAAAGGTTTATTAAATAAAATCTATAGTTTTATTGGTAAACAATTACAGAAGCTATTTCTTCAAAGTTAGCAATAAAATGGACAAACTTTTAATAAGGCCAAACAAGAAAAAAAGAAAGAAAGCAATGCAGCAGTAGAAAGTAAAGAAATGGTATAACTATGGAGAGCAATGTCCTTTTTTCTCTAAAAACTATTAAGTCAGAAAATCTCAATATAATGAATGAGCATTTTGGAAAATACTAATTATTAAAGTCAATACAAGTAGAGGTAGAAAACTTGATTATAATTGAGACATCACAGAAATCACCTTGTAGAAACTTCCTGCCAAGACAATTTCACAGTAAGTTATTTCAAACATCCAAATAACAGATCATAAAGAAAAAAAAAAAGCTTCCACAAATTATTTTATAAAACTAATATAAACCTGTTGCCAATATTTAACAGCACAAAAATAGAAAGCAACTGTCTAACACCAATTGTACATTTTGGTGCAAAAAATCCTAAATGACAAAGCAAATTGAACCCAGTAACGTATTCAAAAAATAATATTTGCTGATTAAGTAAATATGATACCATAAATGCATAGATGGCTCAATATTAATAAACTGATAAGAACTCATAACGTGTCAAAGAAAAGATATTTTAACACATGCTTAATTATCTTTTTTGGAGGGAAAATTCAACTGACCTTCCTATAGAAAACCCCTGGTTAAATAGAAATAAAAGGATAATTTCTTCACTTGATAAAAAACTAACATTCGCATCATGCTTAATGAAGAAATACTAGAAGCATTCCCATTAAAATTTATAATAGGATTGTTCACCATTATCTCTATCATTTAACATATTATGGATATGTTTGTCAATGAGTTTATAAAATATAGATGTACAAATCAAATGTAAATGAAACTAGGAAAATTTTATTATTCAGAGGTGGTATAATTCTCTATCTGCAAACCCTAGAGAATGAAGTACAGTCTTTGACCTACGGTGGTTTGACTTATGATTTTTTGACTTTACGATGGTGCAAAAGCAATGCATATTTAGTAAAAACTGAACTTCAAATTTTGAATTTTGATATTTTCCCACGCTAGCAATATGTGATATGACACCCTCTCATGATGGCAAACAACCAATAATCTACAATGTACTGGGTTGCCAGTGATTTTTTGGATATCGTGTATTGTGTTTTTATATCTCATCATGTCTACAAAATGCCCATCTGTGTCTCCTGTTTCTGGTGAAAATAAAAAGAAGATGGCAATTACTCTTGAAATGAAACTTAATAATTGCCTGGTGTGAAGGCGGGAAGCCATAATTATGTAAATTATATGAGACATTCAATACTTTATTATAAAATAAGATTTGTGTTAGATGGTTTTGCCCAACTGTAAGCTAATGTAAGTATTCTGAGCACATTTAAGGTATGCTAGGCTAAGCTATGATGTTCGGTAGGTTAGGTAGATTAAGTACATTTTCAAAGTGCAATATTTTCAACTTACAATGGGCATATCAGGATGTAACCTCATCGTAAGTTGAGGAGCATCTGTACAAAATGGTGATATTAATATACTAAATAATTATATTTTTTATATTTCAACAATAATCCATTTGATAATAAAATGAAAAAACTTCACAATAATAAGAAAAAATATAAAATACAGAATAATAAAGTTAACAAAAATGTGCATGACTAAATTAAAATAACTACAAAACTCTACTAAAGACATAAAAGAAGGCTTTAGTAAATGGAGAGACATATTACAGAAAGTATAGCTTTACAGAGAGCTCCATCTATACATGCACACACTCTCAATTGAAGCCGCATCGCAGTATTTTGTCATGTATTTAGTATCTATGTGTATGGGGAGAGAGATGTGATGTGACTAGAGCATGTTAGAGAATAAACATGAGAAGATAACCAATTAAACTCTGAAAAAGCAGAATAAAAGACTGGTGAGAGATGACTTGTATACCAGATATAAAATCTTATTATAAAGCTGCAGAAATTGAAAGGGGTGGCACTGGTGCCAAAATTGAAAGATGAATGGAATATATACATAGGGCATTTCAAACCATGAAGGCACTATTATTCAATAAACAACTCTAAACAAATGGTTAACCATTTGCACAAGAATAAATTCTAGATAAATTGAAGAATGAAATGTACCAAGTAATAGATTTTGGAACATATGAAAAATTAATATACCACAAAGAAGATTATTTCAAATTCAATGGGAAAAGATGAAATATTTAATATATGCTTCTGGGACAACTGGCTATCCATATGGAGGAATATAAAGTTAAGACTCCTATCTCATATTATTAAAAAAAGAACAACAACAGAAAAACAGATGGATTAAATACTAGAAGAGACATTAGCAAAGCAGGAGAACACGAAGTTATAAAAACATATATATTTGACTATATAAAAATGAAAATATTTGGTATGGGAAAAGATCTAATAAATCAATAAACAAATTATGGATTTGAGAAAATCTTGTTACTGAAGATGACAAAGAGTTAATATCTACTGTATATAAGAACTATTACAAAATGAGAGGATAAAAAAAAAATGCCTCAATAGAAAGGATCTAAGAAAAGCAAATGACGGAAGAATAAATGCTCCCTCAAAAATGTAAATATGCTAAGCTCACTGAACATCAGGAAAAAAAATTAATTGAAATAATGAGTTACCATATTACATTAGTTCAAAAACATTTTCTCTCAGTTTTTCATTTCTAAAATTGAAATGTGCCTTAAATGTGATTACATTCTACAGTCATTGTAGGCTAGGTAACAGTCATTCTATAATTAGCCCTGCTACATGAACATAGTTGCTGCTCCTAGAGGCATGACTGGACAAATGCAGTCTCTCAGTGTTTCACTCAACAAAATCTTTGGAGACAATAATATGAGTCCTGGTTGTTTTTTAAAAACCTTGTATCGACACTTTCTCATATGATCAAGAAGACTTCAGCATCAAAACTTGCAGACTAGGTGTCATTGGCTTCAAATAAAATCCTGATGATGATAGTAGAGCACTCTTTAAGAAATACCTCACCACCAATATTTTTGATGACACAGAAACTAATATTGTGTGCAAAAACACTGGCAATGATGACTTTGACTTGGAAAGGTAAAGAATTGGACTCATGTGAGAAAGTAATTTTTTTAACAAATACTGTAACTAATTTAGTTTTTGTAGTTTTTTAAACATATACACAAGAAAAATATATGATAAAATTCTATGTGTAAATATGTCTAAAAGAACTCTTTCACTAAGAATAAAATAAAGATTCTAAGTGATAAGAAAGCATTGTGTCATATTTAACTAGTAGTACTTTTTCTTTCTCAGTGGTACATAAAACAATAATGCATCTTACAGTCAAAGGCATTTTAAGATTTAATGAAATGCAGTATTATGTCTCATTTATCAAGAAAACAAGATCTTCTTTCCAGAAAGATATGTTATATTATAATATCATTTTTGTAAAATAAATGATGACCCCAAACTCTTGTATGTAATAATAGTTAACATTTATATACAACGTGCCAGAACTCTTCTAAGGAATTTACATGCGTTGACTCAATTAGATTTAATGATGCCTACTTACAAATGAGGAAACTGAGGTATAGAGCTGTAAAGTCACTGGTCCAAGTTCATACAGCTAGTAAAAGGAAGAAATGCAATTTTAACATAAACAGTTTGGCTCTAGAGTGTTAGTAAAAGGAAGAAATGCAATTTTAACATAAACAGTTTGGCTCCAGAGTGTTTATGTTCTTAACCATTTTCTCTCCTCTCCTCTCCTCTCTCTCTCTCTCTCTCTCTCTCTCTCTCTCTCTCTCTCTATGAGAATGGCCTCCCCCCCTCGCTCTCTCTCTCTCTCTCTCTCTCTCTCTCTCTCTCTCTCTCTCTCTCTCTCACACACACACACACACACATTTTGTTTGCTTTTTTTCTTATCGTGCTTAATTATATGAACATGGAGAAAACTCTGGAAGGATACGTGCTAGTTATTAACATAGGTTATGAGGGTGAAGACGATATAGGAGTATGTCAAACAAATGAGAAAGAGAAGAGAAAAAGGAAAACTTCACTAAAATTCCAGCTGCATATGCTATATTTATGTTTATGCCTTAGATAAACTTGTATATGTGTGTATGTATATAAAACATAACAAATAAGTTAAAGGTTATCTAGTTATTTAAAAAGACAGTCATTAAAATAGACATAAATGGTCAATGCATATATTTAAATTTTACTAGTCATCAAAAAATCAAATTAAAAGGATGACATGATTTTTGCCCATCAAATTGGCAAAGATGAAGAAGTGAAATATGTTACTAATAAATCAGGGAAATAGGAGGCCTTATATACTGTGGGTGAATATTTATTTGGTCCAACCAATAGGGAGGAAAATGACAATATAACATTAAGACTTTTGGTCCAGTAATTTCAGTTCTAAGAATTCTCCTTGAGGTAATAATTAGAGATGATAACAAATATTAATGTTAAATATGTTCAAAGCAGCTCTATCTATCTATCATCTATCCTTTCATTTACCAATATATTCATTTATATTTTGGTATCAGGATACATATTTGTTAATTACTACAGCGAATAAGGAGAAGGAGAAGGAGAAGGATGCAACCCAAATGTCTAAAACTATGAATAGCTAAATAAATTTTGGTACATTTATTCAATAGATTATTATGTAACAATTAAAATTACATTCACAAATAATATTTTATGACAGAAAAAATGTCCTATTCGTCTATAAGGTAAAAAAATTACTTATATCTATTTTTTTATTTGAAATTTGTACAATAGATTGAAGAATTCATAGAAAAATTTATAAAAACTATAGGGGTTATTTTGAGTATAGGTTATTTATATTTTTTATTTATTTTACATATTTATAGTTAAATTACTATGTATGACATTTATATTTCTATACCTTTTATACTTTATAATTAGAATGCAATGTTCATTATGTTATCAAAAATGATAAAACAGAAACAAACCAATACTAGATTATGTTATATCACTGAAAAAAGTAAAACATTCTAGTAAAATAGAATGTAGCTCAGGAAAAGCGTCTTCCTTTGACAAACTCTCTTCCACAGCTTAATGGCACAATTAAAAATCAGATGAGCCAACAGTTGCAGAGCATTACCGTGTTCTTGGCATGAATCTAAGTGTTTTTTATATGTGTTAACTCAGTTAAACCTCACAACAACCTTTGCTTAGAAACTGAAGCACAAAGAGATTAAGTAACTTCCCCAAGGTCACACAGCTAGTAAGAGGTAGAGCCTGGATCTGAATCCAGGTAGTTTGGCTCAAGATTCTGAGCTCTTAACCCCCATGCTTATGCCCCTATCACACAAGAAGAAAAACAATAACAAAAAAATCAAGACCAGTGATGTAACCATATAGTATAACTGGAGGTGGGTGTTGCAAAAGAATTTTGGTTGGATGAATATGCAGTTAAGTAAAATTATCTGAAATAGTTTGTGGCAGCTTGGAGGAGAATGTGAAATAATAAGTAGTAATCTCTGTTTTTTTCCCACATTTCAGTGGATACCTAGTAATTATGGGTAGATCATTCAGATGTGTTATCACAATAATGCTTCCTTCCCGACTCTGACCCCCACCCACTCACTCTGTTCCTTCTTTCCTTCCTTCCTTCCTCTCTCATAGAAGCAATTCTCATGTTTTAGTTCAGATTTCTTTTTTAAGATCTCTACTCTCGACACAGACTCAACAGCTAATTCTTCATAAAATGTCCCCTATGCAAGCTGTTGCTTCAGGCTATCTCAGGAAATTTCACCTTCCCAACCTTCTCTCTTCATCCTTTGCCTACTATATGAGATCACCTATCCATTCCCCACCATGGTGCCAGCCAGGATCCGATGGTGTCTTGCTTTACTATGCTGCCTTGCCCTGGACATAGGTTTGGTTCCCTTTGCTCCCACACCTGTACCAGTGGAATCACAGTCTGCTAAAGCTTAAGGCAGAGTATCCACTGTCCTCACACTAGAAAATACAAAAATGCAAAGGAAATAAATAAGCAAAACATTCCCCCAAAACTAAAAAAAAAAAACATATATATTATTTCCTGAAAGCAAGTTGGTCAATATGATGATCTGGTTGAAAACAAATAACTGTATGAGTCTACTTATGCTACCATAACAAAATACCACAAACTAGGTGGCTTAAATAATAGAAATTTATTTTCTAAGAGTTCTGGAGGCTATAAAACCAAAATCAAGATGTCTGCAGGTTTGGTTTCTCACGAGATTTCTCTCTTCGCCTTGTAAATGGCTGTCTTCTTTCTGTGTCCTCACATGGCCTTTTCTCTGTGTATATGCATCCCTGGTGTCTCCTCTTCTTCTAAGGACACCAGTTAGATTGTGTTAGGGCCCTACCCTTAGGACCTCATTTTACCTTAATTATCTCCTTAAAGATCCTATTTCCAAATATGGTCTAATTGAGGGGTAGTGCTTCAACACATGAATTTGGGAAGACACAATTCAATCCATAACAATCATCATTGATAATTACTTTTTTGGGAATTGGCTATCTGAGTGCAACATTGGATTTTTTACAACCCTCTATGCATCTTTAAGTATTCTACTTTTAAAAAATTAAATTTATTGAGGTGACATTGATTGATAACATCATATAAGTTTCAAATGTATGATTTTATAATACATCATCTGAATGTCGCATTATGTGCTCACCACTCAAAGTCTAGTTTCCTTCCTTCATTATATGTTTAGATTACATTTTTTTCAGAACATTTTTTCCATGTTGAATTTTTATTTCTAGTTTTCATTAAGTTGTTTGTGCTTTGTATGAAAAGGAAAAGTTGAAAAAAACCCCGAAATGTCCAAGAACAATTTTATTTTATGGTTTATTATATTTTCTTATTACAAAAACAATGCACATTCATTCCATCCATCCATCCATCCATCCATCCATCCATCCATCCATCCATCCATCCATCCTTCCATCCATCCATCCATCCAACCATCCATCCATCCATCCCATCCACATGCATATATACAAGCAAATACAACCTTGGAAAGTGCTCATAATTCTATCCAGAAATAATGACTTTTAGCACCTGGATATATGTCTTTCAGATCTTGTCTGACATTTTCTCTACCATTTTATATAAAATGGGATATTACCATGTTTGCTCTTTAGTGACCCGTTATAATGTATTTAAGTAATCATCAACCTTAGACCTTTAAGTCAAACACTACCATTACTACTACTAGTAGTAATAATAATAACACATACCAAATGTCAATAACATTAGAAACTGACTCCTAGGGTTGATATGAGGATTAAATGAAATATAGATTGCAGAAGTGCATTCACCACAACTCCTGGTCTTCATTAAGTGGTTAATGAATACTAGTGTAATTAAAAAATTTTTTTTTTGTTTATCGCAGATCTGTGTTTCCAGCATTTCCCTTCATTTTTCTCCTACTGCTTCTACGGCCTTCACCACAAAATATAAAACTGAGCATGTCTTGCAAGAAAGTTCTTGATTTTATGGCTGCCATATATCTCTTCTTTCAAGGACACTTTCCTGACTCCTCTAAGTTAAGTTAGGTTGCCCTTTTATGAGCTTCTGTAGCATCCTTGATTCCCCCATCAGAGTACTCACCACAGTTCATTCTTAATGCTCATTTAATTGTCTTCTTGGCTAGATTATAAGCTTCCTGATTATGCAACTTGTTCATTATACCCTCAGCATCTAGTACTGTACGTGGAAAATATTTGGCACTTCCTCTGCTGGGCTTCTAAGCATGGGCATATCTTCTTTGCCTTTATAATAGGGTCATTAATTGATCTACCTATCTCCCAGGACTATTGAGAGGACCAGATGAGGCAATGCATGTGGAATAGGTAATATATATAACGTACTTTACAAATAAAAAGCATTTGAATAATTTGTACATAACCTTTCACAAGGTTAATAAATCTTAATAGTTTAGAAAATTGTGATTGGGTTTTAATGGGCAAATGTTAATGTACATTCTCCACCAATATTTAGAATTATATTAAAAAACAGATAGGAGACATTTCTAGCAGTCAAGATCTTTATAGTGTATTTCAATACATGATAAATTCATGAACATTTCTTATCTCCTGGAACAGTTGTATATCTTAAAAACTCATCAACATAAGCATTCTCTGGATTTTCACAGGATTAATCCTGAATAATTAATGAATATAAAAGAGTTAGACAAGTACTGTAGCATGCTAATGATTTGTTTCAATGTCAATTAGAAAAAATAGTCTCTTTGGAATATGTATTGTATAGCTAACTTTTCATTTACAAATAGGAAATATCTCTAATTATTAAATGAATAT
>NW_006433946.1:5462204-5476778 GCF_000325575.1 Pteropus alecto
GAAATACTTTGATTTGCCAGAATTATTAACTGTATGGAGACACTTCTTGCAAATATGTTTAGTTTATAGAGCAATAATGTTTACATATTTCCTCAAAAATAGTATATCTCAAGGACTCATGACAAGAATTATATCAAATGCAAGTCTTAAATAATTTTAGGCAGAATGAATATAAATTTAATACAAACAGAATTGAAGGGGCAGGTAGCATTCATTTATACTTTACAGGTCTCTCAAATGCATATTAAGCCTTGGTTATTCTGCTCCTAAGGATCTTGCTCAGTTTCATCTCAGTCATGATTTATTGGTGCTTGTTCAGAGTTTCAGCCATAAAGTAAAGGTGAAAGTCGATGAAACACTAAATTAAAATTCTTAAAATATGTAGACTGCCTCTATGAATTTAGCTGAGGAAACAACTTCTGGATTAAAGGATGAGAAAAATAATTTAACAGTTTATTTAGCCTTGACTTTGTTAAGATTTAACTCCATTTGTAAGGAGGGAAAAAACCTTGTCACAAGGTGCAATTCCCTTATTAAACAGTTGAAATATCATTCGTTTAGACCTGGAGAGTATCTTCTAGGCATTGCTATGCATTCATCATGGGGGAGTTCTTCTGTCTGTAGTTATCGAAACCTTTGGTTAGAAAACATGAACTGAAAGTTCATGGAACTTGTCCTTTTTCATTGTTCATCTGCCCATGTGGCCTAGACTCAGTACAACTGGTCTTTTTCCTAGGATGGCATTAGTAATGATTCTACGATGATGAGAACAGTGTAAATTGTAAATTTAGTGGGAAAAGCACTGGATTGTAAGTCAGATGACTGAATTTGAGACTTAGTTGCCACTGATTAGCTCTGTGACCTTAAGAATATCTGTATTCTAAACTAGCTTAGTTTGTTTTTTAATTTGTAAAATGGTAATAATGCTTACTTCACAGGGCTGTTAAGAGGATGAAGTAAAATGCTGGGTGTGTAAGTACTTCATAGACCATGGAATATTATACAAATACAAATAATTATCTTATAGAAGATCAGCAATTTTGTTTCACTAATAAATAAGTTAAAATCTTCGTTCGTTTTGTTCATGGGTAAATAGACCTTGCTTTGTATTGTAGCCTATTCATTTTTAAAGGCACTGAACTAATTTTGATGGACTAATTATTTTTTTAAAAAGTCAGTATTCTAGGTAAAATGTGCGTTTATGTATGTGCAGAAACAACAAATTAGTACTCAATGAATTTCAGATGACCTCTATTTTAATATGCTAAAAGAAGATTGTGTGATTTTAAGTTTAGTGTTTTTTTTTTTTTAATTTTTACAGTGCATTTCTATACTTTTCTTTGGTTAATCTTGGATAATTTAAACAAGTGTTAGATATATGTTAGGGAGCATGTTAACATCTAAATTGTGTCTTTAATTCATGCTGTGGATGTGTTTTCCTCTGTAAATTCTAAAATACCACTTTCGCCATAATCCTGCCCTCAAAGCTGTGGTACCCAGTGTTACTAATTTGTCCTCTCAGTAATCAAATCTGCTGTTTTCCCTAGTTAAGCACTGAGCCATGAGTGGAGCTGTTATTTAAAAGTTACAGAGTCACAAACCTGGCCCAAGCTTATTAGCTTACCCATGTCTAGAGTCAGGAATCTGCCTTCATTGTCACAGACACAAGTTAGAGTGCTAAAGCAACAGGCCATGGGAAAGGAGGCTGCTGCTAATGCTGTCTCTCCAGTCTGAATCAAAGTCAACCGCCCTCTCAGCTGCCCCTAAATTGAAGAGGCTGGACCTTGACCACTACAGAACAGCTCAGAACCAGGAGGAGGTGGTTGGGAAACCAGCCAAGAATGGTTTTCCTTTGGTGATTATTTTTTCAAGACAAGGATGCCATTTATTTGTCCACCAATTGAAGTTATCCCTTGAGGAAAGAACAAGTGGTGCCAAGAAAGACAGGGTCTTAAATTTCATAATGGTAATGAGACAATCCATCAAAAGTCTCAGACCCTTTCCCCCCAAAAGTCTATACCAGATCTATCTTCCATATGGTTGCTGGTATCTTCAAACAAACAAAAACCCATGGGCCTACATTCTCTTGATCTTTTTGCATTGTAAAGTTCCTGAAGGCAAATTTCATAACTGTCAAACACAAACACATAATTTATACAATAAAAATGTAATAGCTATTTCCCATAAGGTCAGACTAGGTAGTGTGTTATTTGGATCCAATCCACTGGCTGAAAACAACTCTGGATAAATCACCTTAAAAGCACTGAGGAGTTGAAAGGAGGGTGCAACCTAGCCAGACCAATTTTGAGGAGAAACTTAAATTCAAAGAGACTAGAAGATTATTTGAATGCCAAAGTTGTTTTTGCCTTGAAGACACTGGAGGAGGAAGGGTGACAGAAGTTGAAGTGCAGAGTACATTCAATGTGAAGACTCTTACAGGATACTTTTTCCTGCATTAAACGGGGTCCCAAAGGGTTATACTGTCGGGATTAGGATGAATCGGAAATAATCTGTTACCTCCTGATTTTCTTCAACCTCACAGTCTGAGAACAGTAGAAGGAAAAAGAAGAGGAATAAAATATCCCTGAGAATGTTACCGGAGATCAGGTTCTTGATGTTCCTCACAAGAAGGAATTCAAGGATGCACAGCATAGCCAAGCATGCAGCAGATGTATTAGTGAAGGATAGTACACTCTCAAGATGGTAAGAGCAGGAAGGCTGGAAGAACAGTTGCCTAAACCAGAGGTGGGATTTGGTCATTATTATATACAAAATGCAAGGGTGAAACATTCAAAGCTTAGAGGTGGTGTTATAGGTTTTCCTAGGTGAGTCCTAGTGGACCACTTGTTCTCGTTGAGAGGGGGTATTTTTGTCCTTATTTGGCTCCCTTGGAATTGTCATGAAAACACAGAGGGTGGAGATTTTCTTAGGCTGCCAATAGTATTCTAATCAGCCAAAGGTCACCTGAAGTAGTAAGATGGATTTCCAGAGCCCCTGCAAGCGGTCTCGATCTAGTTCATGATGGTCTGGTGCTGGCATTTTCTTTATGGCTGATCGAACCTCCTCCTTCCTTTCTTCCTCCCTCTCCTCTCCCCCAGGGCCCTGTTCTTCCTGCTTACTGTAACAAGAAGATGTGGCCATAGAACTGCCCTCATATAGACTGTACCCCAGGAACATATAGCATAAATGGGCAATGAATCTGGTTTGGTCTCCAACTTGTTGTGCCCCTAAAAGGCAGCCAGAAGGAATAAAGTACATTTATTAGCTTATTACCAGCCTTAGGGAATCTCTACAAATAATTTTTTAAGGGCAATAACCAGTTAAACAGTTGAAGAAAATCAGACACATAGGGAAATTAAAAATAAATCAGACGTGGACAACTTAAATTACATTAATTGGTAATTTTGATGAATATTATGACAAAATCAAACTAATCCATTATAGAGTCCTCTCTCTTAATGCACAAATTGTGTAAATGATACAAATATCATGATCACCATCTTTATATTTCTCAGTATGAGAAATCAGAAATAAATGATTTTTAATAAGTATTGCAGTAGTTGCACATTATATGCTTTTCAGTGGAATATTTAAGATTAGCTACTAGCACTCATATTTAATTATACAGAATAATATATATATTGCTTTAATAGAATGTCTGGTGTTTCTGAAATATATATCTATGATTGGTATATAAACAGATATTTCTAATAATAGTCATATAGAGTGTCTGAATTGTCTTCGTGTTTCATAATATTTAGAGAATAGTAAAGGATAAATTCATTTTTATTTTATAAACTCAAATGAGGCTAGAGTAGAAAACAAAACCAAACAATTAAAGTGACAATAATGGAGCCTTCGCTCAAATCCAGAATGGTTACTATAGTAACTTAGAACTGGAGCATTATAATAAAAGTAGAATGAAAAGATAATTTCAAATGCTATATTAATCTTTTGAAGTAAGGAGAGGGGAGTTTCTGTTTGATAGATGAAAGAGACAAGGTTGCTGTTGAAGCTTCTAAGATGACTGATTTTGTCTTGTCTCCTTTCTCTTTTATATAAATGTGGGACCTCTGACTTCAGGCATTAACTAGAAGAGAAGCGACTTGTTAGTTTTGCTTGTATTAATCTTTCTAAGACTGATGACGATCACTTCATACAAGCAACTTGTAATTACCTATAGAAATGAAGGGCAGATTGAGTGAAAAAGTGTATTTACAAATGACCTCAAGGATCTTATCTTGATGTTTCTTTTCTACTTTCTCCATCACTAAGATAGAAGTCGTCGGTGCCGAGCTGATCAAGAAGGGAAGGCTTTGGTGGTGAGACGCCCAGTTGAAAAAAAATGCACAAGGAGCCGACATGAGAATGAAACAGCAGGCACCAACTTTATTGTGGGGAGCGTGGGCTTCTGCACTAGGAGACCGCATGGGCTTTATATATGTCAGAGAACAATAGTGGCATTCTGCCACACATACGTGATAAACAATAAGCTGAGTCATACTTGCACAAGTTAGGTGCAGGCGCCTTACTACATTAATGTAACATTTTATATCTAGAGTTCTATGCCTAGCCACAAGCCTGGATCACAGCCAGACCTGGGACCCACAGAAGTTCAGACATGGATGCAGACATAAGAAATTTAACTAAAGGAAAGAGGGGAAACTCCAGAGTTTGATATACACATTCCGTAGGTCCCATATTAAAACCACTGGCTTTGTATTAAATTAAGGTCACTTTAAAACTTCCTGCTAGTGGTACAGTCATTGTCAGAAAGTGGTTGGTGCTAGCACATCTTCCTGGGTTTAAAAACCGAAGATAAGTTGTCAGAAAGGCAGTGACAAAGAAGCTAAACATTAGTAACTCTGATGAAGAAATAAACCTCAAAAATTAGCACTCCTAATTTCCATAAACAGGGATAAACCATTCTCTTATTTATGCACACACAATTCTTCCTCCCTCCCTCCCTTCCTTCTTTCCTTTTTTCCTCCTTTTTGTTCATCCATCTTCCTCTTTCCTTCCTCCACCTCCCACTTCCTCTCTCCTTTTTTTCCTCTCTTCCTTCCACAAATGTTTATTGAGCAAATTCTATGTGGTGGGCCCTGTGTTGGCCTCGGGGGATATACTAGTGAACAATACTGATGTCCTGCCTTCATTGACTTTATATAGTCTAGTCCAGTGAGAGATACAGACAATAAACAATTACATAGGCAATTAATTACAATTTAGATTAGGGCTAAAATTGAAAAGTACGGGGGCAATAAGAATATATGACAGGAAGAAGACCTAATCTGAGGGGATAGTTAAGATTTTTTTGAAGAAATGATATTTATATTGATCACTATAGAGTGAATAGGGCTCAGTCAGCTAAAGAATGCAAGGAAGACCATTTCAGAGGGAGAAAATAAGTGCAAAGGCCTTAGGTGAAGAGGAGTTTCGTGCATTTGAAGCAAAGAGAAGGCCAGTGAGACAGTAATATAGTAACTAAAATGAGATTAGAAAGGTAAGCAAGAATCTTAGAGGCCGTGGTGTGATGTTTCAACACTTCTGTTTTTTTTATTCCATTCTATTGCAAGTATTTGTATACATGATTGTGGAGACTTTTTTCCCTTTTCATTTTTGTATCCTTGATATCTAGTGAGGGGAACCAGAATTTGTCACCCCAAAATATGCCATTTGGTTACTTATTTTAAGCTGATTATTAAGAAATGAAAAACATGGATAGAACCTTTGACCTGCCTCCTTACCTGCCTGAAGGAATTCAGATAGAAAAAGCTATTTAAAGGAAGGGAGCATCATTTTAGCATCATAATATGAACTAAGTGTGGCAGACAGGGAGAAAGCCTGATTGTTAGACTCCCCTCTGTGCCCCACTGTTTCTGAGTGGCCCAGCAAGAATTCATTTACCACATATTTGCTCTTTTTCATCTACCTGTGAATTGTCTACTTTCCCTTTGAAATCCTAGATCCCTGACTTCCTCTCCTTAGACCAGAATGGCATAAAAGCCTCAACTGCCCAATATGTCTTTGAGTCCCTTATTTTTATGGCACCCCTGAATATACATACATAATCAATTTGGACATTTTCTGTTGTTAATATGTTTCATGTTAATTTGATTATTATCCCACAAGAGGGACTTAGAAAGATGGGAGGAAAATTATATTTTGCATTCCCACACTAGTATAGTGCCAGGCACATAGTAAGCGGTCTATAAATTCTTGTTGAATTAGTGAAACAAAGAAAAAAATGACTTCTTTATGACTGGAAGAACACAGTCATTACAGAAAATAGGGATAAGATCTGTGGATGGGAAAGGGGATTTGTAATAAATCTGACAAGTCCAGTAACAGAAAGTAACCTCACAGGGTGATGATCGAAGTTCATAACTGGGCAGGTCACAGTGGGTAGCCATGCCCCAGGACTATAACTTCTTCAGCAAAAGGTTTATCTTCATCTTAAGCAAGCCCTGTCTATTGTTCTTGTGCACCTAGGTTAATACACCCTTCAAATGACAAAGTAATCCTCTTTTTCAGACCCCTGGGAGGCATAACCACCCTCAAGGGAGCACATAATCTTATTAATTATCCTGTATCCCACCTTACCTTTTCCCACTGTCATGTAATCTTCCTTATGTTCTTTCCTTAATTCCAAATAAAAGAAGAAGCAAAACTTTCATTCTTGGGAGCATTTGATATCTCGCTTCCCAGCAATTGTCATCAGTTGGCTCAAACGAACTCTTACTAAAATTCTCTACGGGTCTGGATGTTTCCTACTTTGACAGATTGGCTCTCATCTCTCTTATCATGCCTGTCAAGTCACATTTGTTTAAATAACAGGCAACTTTTTTTCTACAAGCAGAGACTGAGAGAGACTGGTTAGTGAAACAGTGAATTTTTGAACAGTACAGTGCTAAGGGAAAACCAATTTTTCAAGAAAAATACATTTTTGTTTGTGTAGTTAAAGTGTATACCATAGGAAAAACCTGGAAGTCAAGGGGGATGGGTCTATTTGAGCTTTTGAAACTGAAACAAGTAAAACTTACTGATTCCTACTTCTTCTAAAATTCACAAACAAATGACAAATTGACTGCACCCCCGGACTAAAAAAAACTGCCTGCTACTATTGTGAATGAAAAAGGGGCCACATACTAAACCTGACAAGCTCAAGGGAGGCTAACATGAGGGCTACAAACGCAGAGACAGAAAGTAACCACATAAGATGATCTGGACATAAAAATTCCTACGTAAAAGCAGGGTCATAGTGGGTAGTTATATCCTAGGCCTGTAGCTTCCTTGACAAAGGTCAGTCTTTACCTTAAGTGAGCCCGTCTATTGTCGTTTTGCATTTAAGACATACTTTTGAAATATCAGAGCCATCTTTTGCATAAGCACCCACTGGTGCATGAGACCACAGAACCCTTCATTGCTCTTATTCCCCACATACCGACACCATGCGCTGTAAAAGTTAATTAAGTATCTTGTACTCACCAATGTAAAAGAAGTATATGTCTCTCCATTTTACTTTTTATCTAATCCCAGAGTTTTTCCTGCTTTGCTTTCTCCCACCCCTTTAATGTGCCACCAGTGGATTTTATGCAACCCTCCTTATGTCTCCTCCTTCGATTCTAATATATAAAATAAACTGCAAAACTGCTATTCTCTGGAGCATCTTCTCAATCTGTTAAGATTTTGCTTCCCAGCAATTGTCATCAATTTGGCTCAAATAAACTCATTAAAATTCTCTACAGGTTTGGACATGTTTGACGTCTACACTAGCTTTGCAAAGTCATACATATTGAGGAATCTCAGACCCTCCTTGAATTTCTATAGCTGTCATTGGCTGTTACAATCATTTGATACGGGGTAATGTCATATTTGAACACATTGTGTACATCTCATCTGAACTAGATTATAAATCCTTCCAAGGAAAGACCTTAGGCTTTACATCTCCAACAATTCTTTGCATAGCTGGTGCTAACTTAGAGTTTTACTGCAATGTGCTTAACAGATTTTATTTCAAGTAATTTTATGGCTTGTTGTGCCTGACAATAATGGAAGAGTGGGTAATATGACTCTATGATCCTTGGGTAATATGACTCTATGATCCTAAGACTTGTTTAAAATGAAAGGTCCTAAACATGAAATATTAGTGATTATTTTAGCTTTGGCATAAAACTGTTTTTGGTGTTTGATTTTGATAACAATGTTGTTTTGATTATCTCACAATGGAAGGCTAAATAAAATGCATATGCCTTCCTATACAAGTATTCTTAAAGTTTTTGTATATGTTAACAGTATTTTCATTTGTAAGTTTTGAAAAACTACCATGGTCGAATTGTACTGTAAAGGAAAAGCCATGAAAATGCCATGTTTTCATTTTAATTCCTTGCTGGATTTTAGAGTTGCTTTTGATTTTGACCTAAGTTTTCAAAGAAATCACATTTGGTACTATATTCAGTACTTGCTCTAGGTTATCTGACTGCATTAACACAAGGTCATCTTACTTTTCTATGTAAAGTAAATTCACTTTGTATAATTTCTGATGAATAAATTCAGCCACTTATTTGAGATAGTGTGAAAGAAAAAAATGCTGTAAAATGACACAAAAATAATTTAAACTAGAATCACAATGTTCAGTTTGTAGGCACTAGCGTGACATTTAGATGCTAGAGTTAAACAATGTGATTCACTAACAATTAAACAGTAACACTCTCAAATGTTATTTTCTTTTGTGTCATAAGTATAAATGCTACCTGAACCGCAAGAAATTATAGAGGTTCTTTCTGTACTCATTGTATGTCAAATTACTAGACTATAGGGTTCACGACAACAAAAAACGTGACCTGTTGACTGGATTTCAGCATCCCTTCAGCCTTCTAAATCTCACAGGAATTTTTAGCTCCTCTAAGTTTACATGACAAAGCAGATGTATGTAAGTAAGGTGTCTATCAGCCTTGGAATTTGCTAATAGCTTTGCAATTATCCCTTGCACTTAGAAGGGAGGGAGAGAAGGAGTAGCTAGCATCTGTGGTTCCTTTCATTTCTAATATTTTAAGAATTCCAACAATTATAAGAAATAGTTGAGCTGTTCTCAGTAGTGACTGATAAAATGGCAGGATCCTCACTAAGTTTGTACACTACATGTGTAGCGACACAAAATCGAAAACACTTGGTCCACACAAACTCTTCTTCATGAATAGTCATAGTGAGCATTTGTGTATTTGTACAACCTCTTTGCTCTAATCCAAAATGTCCTACGAACCCTCTCTCGGTGTAATAAACACCCTGTACTCCTTCAAAGCATGGGCCAAAGGTCACTTTCACCATAGGATCATGTTCAACTGTCCCACGGGGATTAGAAGCTTTGTCCATGTTTCTTACTTATTCGGCCTGTGGAGATGGCATAAATAGTAACACCTCAATTTGTTCATGTCCCCATCTGTATGATGCATGATATTCAAAGATCCTCTGCTAAGTGTTTCTGGAAGGTTTCAAGGGATACCTCATATGTATTCTTGAACAAATCGGCTTCCACTGAGTGTAGCAGCACCTCCACCAGATTACCTGCTGTTATTCCTTGCTTTTACTTGTCTCCAGTACTCTCTATTAATAGGGAAACCTATATGAGTGGTGCCTATCCTCCCAGTAACGTATGAGTTTAGGGCTTACCCATAAGTGAAGTTGGGGCTAGGTTCAGGAGATCAATACAAATGACAGTCACATGCTCTACTTAATATCACTGAACCCCTAAAAGGACTAAGACTGTACTCCTAGATCCTTTTTCCCTCAGGATGAGTGCTTCCAAGAGGCTCCTCAGAACTCATACACTTTTATCAGGCTTATTTGACCAGTGTGCCAGATATGTCTGTTCTTTGTGACTCATACACAACCTCAAATTGGGACTCCCATAATTTTATTTTCAAATGACAAGCAACATCTTCAAGATGCTTTGATGTAAGATGTGGCAAGTGTAAGATCCACTGAAAAAGAGAAAATCACTTTGTGCAATTGGATCACCTAGTGATTCCTGTCCTCAGTTATCTTGGTTGTTTCTCTTCATATACAGTGACCTCTACGTCCCCGCTCTCACCCAACCCAATTGCTTGTACTAACTCAGTCTATAGCAACTCCTGGAAATCTTTCCATACAGACCTTGATGTTTTATCCTCTGTGACCTTGACTCATGGATCAGATAGTGATTCTCAGTGCATTTCTCTCAATCTGACTATCCAACTTCTATTTTATTGGAAATAACCATTATAGTACTTATCCCAAATAATCATTATAGTGCTTATCCCCTTATTCAGCATTGTTAACTGTGTCCCAAATTCAAATACTTTTGGTAATGAGGACTGCCAAGTGCTCTTTTCATGAGCCATTTTCCCAGTCCTATACCAACCTTTTAGCTCTCTGTATTGTTAGAGAAATAGCCCTCAAATATGGTGATAAAAAATCTGTTTTGCGTGAGAGACATTAAAGAAATGGATAATGTGTATGAACCTCATTTTTACATTTTTCTAAGAAATTATATCTTTTTTCATTTCATAGTTTTATTAAAACATAATTCACATACTATATATTTCACCCTTATAAAAGTGTATCAAAAACTAATCTTTTTTTTTTTTAATGGCAGATATGTGCAATCATCACCACAGTCAACTTTAGAACATTTTCATCACTTAAAAAAACCCTGTACCCTTTACCTTTCACCTGTATCCCCTCATCCTTCCAGCCCTAAGCCACCACTAACCTACTGTCTCCACAGATTTACCTATTCTGGACATTTTATTTAAATGAAATCATATAATATGTGTTTTTTTTGTGACTGACTTCTTTCACTCAGAATAACATTTTCAAAGTTTATCCATGTTATAGCATATGGTAATACTTCATTCCTTTTTATGGCTGAGTGAATAATATTTCATTATATGGATATACCACTATTGGTTTATTCATTCATCCATTGATGGATGTTTGGGCTGTTCCCATTTTTTAGCTGTTGTGAATAATGCTGCAATGAACATGTGAGTACGTGTACTTACTTGTTGAGTATCCATTTCAATCTTTTGGGTATATATCTGCCTAAGAAAGGAATTGCAAGATCATATGGTAACTCCTTGTTTAACTTTATGAGGAACCCCCAAACTATTTTCCACAGCAGTTGAACCATTTTACGTTCTCACCAGTAATTGACAAGGATTCCAATTTCTCTACATTTTCTCTAAAACTTGTTAATTTCTGTTTTTTATCAATTATAGTAGTCTCCCCTTATCTGTGGCTTTGCCTTCCACAATTTCAGTTAACTGTGGTCAACCTCAGTCCAAAAATATTAAACGGAAAATTCCAGAAATAACCAACTCATAAGATTTAAATTGAATGTCGTGATGCAATATCACTCTGTTCTACTCCGACTGGCCCAAGATGTGATTCACCCCTTCGTTCAGCACATCCAAGCTTTATCAGCTCCCCACCTGTTAATCACATAGTAGCTGGCTCAGTTATCAGACTGATTATTTAAGAAAGAGAGAGAGCGCATTTTATTACAGTATATGGTTATAATTGTTCTATTTTATCATTATTGTTGTTAATCTCTTACTGTCCCTAATTTATAAATTAAATTTTATCATACACATGTATATATAGGGAAAAACATAGTATATATAGGGTTTGGTATTACCCATAGTTGTAGGCATTTCCCATACCCCACAGATAGGGGTACAACTGTGTAGCAGTTCTACTGGTTATGAACAAGTACGTCATTGTGGTTTTGATTATAATTTCCCTAACGACTAATGATGTTGAAATCTTTTCATATACTTGTTGGCCATTTGTATATTGTCTTTGGAGAAATATCTATTTTAAGTCCTTTGCCTTTTTTTAATTGGACTGTCTTTTTGTTGTTGAATTGTAAGTATTCTTTATATATTCTGAATCTTAGATCCTTATCAAATATATAATGTGCAAATAGTTTCTCCCCTTCCGTAGGCTGTCTTTTCACTTTTCTCTTTCTTGGTAATGGCCTTTGATGCAGAAAAAATTTTTAATTTTGATGAAATTGAATTTATCTATTTTTTTTCATTTCTTGTTCGTGCTTCAGTGTCATATCTGATAATATATTGCGAAATCCAAAGGTTCTCAACTTTTACTCCTATGTTTTCTTCTGCGAGTTCTATGATTTTAGCTCTTATATTTAGATTGCTAATCCATTTTGAATTAATTTTTGTATATGGTATACGATAGGAGTATGACTTCATTCTTTTGTATGTGGATATCCAGTTGTTCCAGCACAATTTGTTGAAAAGACTATTATTCTCTATTGAATGGTCTTGTCTCTCTCTTGTTGAAAATAAGTTGACCATAGATACTTATATTTATTTCTGGACTCTCAATTTCATTCTATTGATCTATATGTCTATCCTTATGCCAGCACCACAATGTTTTGATTACTGTTGTTTTGTAACAAGTTTTAAAACCGGGAAGTGTAACTCCTCTAACTTTTGCTCTTCTTTTTCAAGATTGTTTTGGCTATTCTGAGTCTCTTGCAATTCCATATGAATTGTAGAATCAATTTCTGAATTTCTACAAAGAGGCCAACTGGGATTCTGATAGGAAATATGTAGAATTTGTACATCAGTATTAAGTCTTCTGATCCATGAATGAGAGATGTTTTTCCATTTATTTACATCTTCTTTAATTTCTTTCAGCAATGTTTTACAGTTTTCAGAGTGTAAGTTTTGAATTTATTCTGTTAAATTTATTCCTAAGTATTTTATTATTTTTGATGCTATTGTAAATTGTTTTCTTCATTTCAGGTTTTCCATTACAAGTATATAGAAATACAATTATTTTTTTTTATGTTGACTATATATCCTGCAACCTTGCTGACTAAGTTTTAAAAATGGATTTCTTATAATTTTCTGCATATAAGATAATGCCATGTGTGAACAAAGATGGTTTTACTTCTTTCTTTCCAATATCGATATCTTTTCTTTCTTTTTTGAATTCTATTGCTCTGGCAAGAAACTCGAGTGAATTGTTGAGTACAGTGGCAAGAGTGGCATCCTTGTCTTCTTCCCGATCTTAGACAAAAACATCCAATCTTTTACCATTAAGTATGTTAGCTGTGTGTTTTTCATAGATGTCCTTTATTCGGTCATGGAAGTTCTCCTCTATTCCTAATGAAAAATTATATCTTTTATTTGTTTATTTAAAAGTTTATTTTATTGTAGTAAGAACACAACATGAAATATACCATCTTAACAAAACTTTAAGTGTACAATACATTATTGTTGACTAGATATACAATGTTATATAGCAGATCTCTAGAGCTTATTCATCCTACTTAACTGAGACTATATGCCTGTTGATTAGTAACCCCCATTTCCCCCTCCCACTAGGCTCTGGAAATCATATATTACACTGTTTAATTCTATCAATTTGACTATTTTAGATACCCCATATATGCAATATTTGTCTTTCTGTGACTAGCCTAATAAATTATGTCTTAAAAAAAATTTCCCTGGCTTTATTGACATATAATAGACAGTTATTAGTCGCTCATATTTACATTGTACAATTCAATGAGTTTTTTTAGTTATAGATGACATACAATAATATACCAGTTTCAGTTGTACAACCTAGTAATCAGAGATACAACAGAGTAGTCAGAGATCCACATAACTTACAAAGCAATTACTCCACTAAATCTAGTACCCCTCTTCCCCTTTACATATTGATTACATTATTAACCATCTTCCCCATGCTACATTCTACATCACTATGCCTATTCTGCAACTATCCATTTGTACCTTTTACTTCCTTTACCTTTTTCCCACCCCCTCAACACCCCTCTCATTTAGTAGCCCTCAAAATAGTCTCTGTATCTATGAGTTTATTACTGCTTTTGTTGTTGTTGTTTATTTGTTCTTTAGATTCCACATGTACGTGAAATCATGCAATATTTGTCTTTCTCTCTCCGACCCATTTCATTCAGCACAATACCCTTTAGGTCCATCAAGGCAATATTGTTCTCCATCTCCTCCTTTTAGTCTGTGTGTGTCTTTTAATCTGAAGTGAGTCTCTTGTAGGCAGCATATGTAGGGGACTTATTTTCTTTATCCTTTCAGCAACCCTATCTTTTGGTTGGAGCGCCTAATTCTTTTCCATTCGGGGTACTTGTTAAGATAGGAATGTAGTTATTACAATTCTTTATTCCTGTTTTTGATAAATGTTCTTTCTTCTTAAAGAAGTCCCTCTAACATTTCCTGTAATACTGGCTTGGTGATGATAAATTCCCTTAGCTTATTTTTGTCTGAGAAGATCTTTATCTGCCCTTCAACTCTAAATGATAGCTTTGCTGGATAAATTATTCTTGGTTGTATATCCTGGGTCTTCATCCTGTCGCATATTTTTAGCCAAGCCCTTCTGTCCTGCATAGTTTCTTTTGAGAAATCAACTGCCAGTCTTATGGGTTTTCCCTTATATATAATTATTTGTTTTTCTCTTGCTCCTTTTAATATTCTTTCTTTGTATTTAACCTTTGGCATTTTAATTATAATGTGTCTTAATGCGGGC
>NW_006433946.1:5477324-5491746 GCF_000325575.1 Pteropus alecto
CCTGTTAAGATTCAGCAAGCAATCCACAGATGCTGTACTTATAGTTGCCTCAAGAGGCCACACCAGAAATCGAGGCCAGCTGCCACTAGTGTGAGTCTTGGCTCTGCTAAGCAAAGAGCACCTGACTAAGCGAGGACACACCTGGATGTGGCTTGGGTAGGGCGGTGAGTTGGGGGAGGTGGAGTTTCAGGGAATCCTCTGGCTGAGTGACCTCTGTTATCCAGTTTGGTGACCTCTCAGCTATGGCGGCGCTGAGTCCACACACTGAGAGGGGAAAGGGTTCAACAGAGGAACAATGGATACCGCCAGCTCTTCTATATAGAGCACGTCTCGCCTCAGCCCTCACTCTGACAACTCTGTGCCCCGCCTGTAAGTCCCTGGTGCCCCCTGAGCAGCTGACCTGGCCCTGATGCTCAGAGTGAGCAGGTCCATCACGGCGAAAGTCCGCTCACAGACACGGCCCCTTTAAGAGGCGTCTACCGTCGCTACCGCCTCTGTGCCACTCAGCCGCTGGGGACCGGGCAGCCTCACTTCCTTGCCCCATCCTACCTCCTCCCTTTGCAGGGTGATTTCTTAGTTCTCTTCCTAGTTGTATAGTTTGTTCATCTAGATCCCAGGTGATTTTCCTTGCTGTTTGCCCTTTGTTTTCATCACAATTTTGATTTTGTCAATAGAGGAATGAACAAGTCTGTATTATATATGCCATTTTTTTCCTCCAAGAAATTATGTCTTTTAAATCAGAACATCTGCAATTAAATTTAGACATTTAAAACACAGTTTCTGCATTACTGAAGAGTTTCATTGTTTTCTGGTTAACATTTCAGAGCATAGAAATCTCCTAGTCTTTTTTTAAAGTTTTGTCCTAATTATTGGCCTGTGGCCAAATTTTGGTCAGATTTATTCTTCTGTCCCCATATCCCTCATCCACCCTGTCCCTGCCATGTTGCCTATTGGTTTTATTATATACATGTATTCCAATGTGAAGTGCTATAATTAGATTTTCAGTGAAGGAAGACTTAGAATACTAAGTGACTTTTTTTTACCACTAGCAAACTATAAAATAAGTTAGACTAAAACCAATTGTTGTTGCAATATGTCCCCAAAATACAAGCAAGGAGAAGCTCATCTTTATTCCTGGGTCTCTTCTCTTTCTCCTTCACCTTCAAATGTGTTATGTACCTTGTGGCCAATGTCTCCAGTGCCACACTTTTGGCAATGGCTTGTCCTCATTTCTAACTCAACTCTCTTGAGACGAGCAGCTTCTCTAGGCCAACACAGCAATTATGCCAAAGAAGACTTTGTAAATACACCTATAGAAGTGAGCAGAATCACTGCTCAGCAACTTAATCATTTAAGATTACTATTCCAGAAATTAGGTTATGGGAAATATTTCAAAGCTGGTTGATCAATGCAGTGAGAGTTGCTTAGCATTATTCTAATACTTGGAGAAGAATATCCCTCATGGACCAGTCAGGAAAAAAAAAAAACACAGCATTTTGAGGAATTATCTCTGGCTCCATACAAGAAGAAACAATTTAAAAAGGTAACCAGATCTTTTGTTTCAAGCAAAACTGGAGGCATGGATGTTTTGAATAATAAGGAATACCCAAGCATATATTATGTTAAGTCAGTAATGTTTTTAGTTGCAGATAACAGAAAACGTGATGAATAGTGGATAAAGCAAACAAAAGTTTATTTTTCTCACATAAGTCTAACTGACTTCTCAAGGTATAGACCATGGACCCCATGGGTTCTTCATACCCTTTCAGGTTTCTGCAAGGTCAAAACTATTTTAATAATAATTCTAAGATATTATTTGTCTTTTTCACTTTTGACATTTGTACTGTTCATACTAAAGCAACAGATGCTAAAATGGCTGGCTGCTGAACATGAATCAACAAAAATGGTACCGAACTGTACTAGTGGTCATCATTGTATTCTTCATTGCTATGTACTTGAAGAAAAACAAGCCAGATCCACTTTAGAATGCTCTTGAAGAAGCAGTAAAAAGAATATGTGAATTTTATTAAATCTCAGTACTTGAATGTACATCTTGTTAATATTCTATGGGATGAAGTGGGAGAGTTTGCATAAAGTACTTCTGCTATGAACTGGCATTTAATAGTTGTCTCAACAAAAAGGAGCTTGAAAATCCATGTCACTAAATGGAGACTTATTACAGTTTCTGCTATCTCAGAAATGTAATCTTAACCCAGTCAAATCAGGAATTGACTGATTTGTGCTAGTTAGGCAATCTACCTGATAGACTCCTGCTGTCCCCTAAAGGAAAGGAACCTTGCAGTAATCAACTAGCTTTTCTGCATACTATGACTTCCTTGTTCCCCCTCCCTTCTGCCTATAAAACTCTTTCATTTTGTACAGCTCCTTGAAGTTCCTTTCTATCTGTTGAATTGGATGCTGCCTGATTTGAATTGATTTTTGCTCAAATAAACCTTAAAATGTTATTTTTTAAAGAAAAGGAGCTTGTGCAATTGAGTAATGAGCTGAATTGGCAGCTTTTGTCAAGAAGCATAATTTTTACTTGAAAGAATGACTGACAAGCAAACTATGGTTACACCGATTTCGGTGTTTGGCAGATATTTTCTTGAAAATGAACAAAGTGAGCCTGTCATTTTAAGGAAAACAACTCAAAGTATTTGTTATCAATAATAACATCTGTGTTTTCGAGTGAAAATTAGAGTTTGGGAAAACGTATATCTGCTACCATTAGCTTGTCAGCTTCCCAACATAAAGACTTTTCTGATAAGATCAATGGTGGTAGTAACAAAAAATGTGGTTTTTTTTTTTCATATTTTATAATGAAATCTGTCACCAATTGGATGTCCTGTATAAGATTCAGTGAACTACTATTTTTCAAATGACAGATGAGTGAGTACATCATGTTATAAAATCATGAGTGAGTAAAAGATCTATTCAAAATACAAGGTGGACAAATAGATTTTAATATGCCAGAGCATGAAAAGCTCATTGATACTGTTTTCAATTCCATGTTGCAACTTTTTTTTAAACTACCACTTCTTGAATTTCAGTGAAGTATCAAAAATAAATATCTACAATTATCTGGAAAGGCCATCAAAATACTTCTTTTTCAAACTAAATACCTGGCTGAGGCTAGATTTTCTTCATATAATTGAAACAGAATTACATATCATAATAGATTGAATGCACAAAGAGTTGAGAATCTAGCTGTCCTCTATCATGCCAGATATTGAAGAAATTTTCAGAAATATAAAACACTGCTACTTTTCTCACTAAACATACTTTTGTTTTGGAAAATATAATGCTCATGAAAGAATGTTACCATGTTAACATGTAATAGGTATTATTTTTAGTGTTTAAATGAATTAATAAATAAAATGTTTTAAGTCTCTTCATTTTTACTTATAACATGGTAAATACAATTGATATATTTCACATAAATTAAAGCTTTTTGGGGCCCTCAGTAATTTTCTAAGCTTTTTACTTTGAAATGACTTTAGATTTACAGAAGTGTCACAGAGTTAAAGGAGTTCCTGTATAACCTTCATCCAGCTTCCCCTAATATTAACATAGGACATAACCATAGCACCTATTTTAAAACTGAGAAATTAACATTCTTCAATAATGAGTATGTTTATAAAGAATTCTGAGACCCATAAATTTGAGATCTGCAGGTATACAGATAAGCAGTTTCTAGTATTGGTTCAGCTGCTCAACAGCATCATCAAGAGCCCAGACTCTGTTTGTTTGTTTGTTTTTTATCGGGATATAATTGACATATAACTTTTTTTTTAATCGAGCTCTAATTGACATGTAAGTTTAAGGTGTTTAACATATTGATTTGGTACACTTATATTGCAATATGACTACATTGTTGCATTAGCTAAGACCACTCTCATGTCATATAATTATCATTTCTTCTAGTGGTGATAATAATGAAGATCTAGTCTCTTAGCAAGTTTAATGTTTATAATACAGTTTCATTGTTTATAATCACTGTACAGTTGACCCTTGAGCAACATGAGGTGCTGACCCCCTGCACAGTTGAAAATCTGTTAATTTTTTGACTACCCAGAAACTTCAGTATTCCATCGGTATCTATAGGGCATTGGTTCCAGGACCCCACCTGCCCCGCTGCAGGTATCAAAATTCGTGGATGTTCAAGTCTCCTATATATAGTGTAGATCAATGCATATAGTGAGCCTTATGTGTCCACAGTCTCCCAACCATGGATCGAAAAAAGCACAGGTATTTATTGAAATAAAAAAATCATATATAAGTTCACCTGCACAGTTCAAACGTGCATTGTTCAAGGATCAACTGTACTGTGCATTAGATCTCAAGGACTTATTTATTAGTTGCAAGTAAATACCCTTAAATAACATTTTCCCAGTGCCCCACCTCCCAGCCCTTGGTGACCACCACTCTACTCTCTGGTTTTTTATTTTTTATATATTAGTTTTTTGAGTTCAGCTTTGTTTTTTGGTGTGTGTGTGTGTGTGTGTGTGTGTGTGTGTGTTAGATTTTACAAAAAAGAGAATATACAGTATTTGTCCTTCTCTGCCAGACTCTTGTCTTTTCATTCCTGTTCTATTGGCTTTTTATCCTCATGATTATCATCTCATGGCTGACAGAGCCCCAGGCTTCTCTTTTTTTTATTTTAGGCTGGAAGAAATAAGAAAGGACTTTCCTCTTTACCAACAAGCAAAATAATTCCTAGAAACATTGCTTCCTGGTTTGTGGCAGCATAACTCCAATCTCTGTCTCCTTCTTCTTATAGCCTTCTCCTCTGTGTGTCCTTTTCCATCTCTTATAATAATACTTTTATTGGATTTAGAACCCACCCCAATCCCACGTGATCTTATCTCAATCCTTAATTTAATTACCTCTTCAAATACCCTATTTCAAAATAAGATCACATTTGGAGGTTCCGGGTGGACACAAATTTAGGGGAGGGTATTATTCAACCTATTACAATCAGTAATCTCAGTGCAGGAATCTGTAGTATTGTCACAAGGAGGGACTCAGCATCTGTAACATCGCGTTGGTCCGGGAAAGACTTTATGTTTTGGTGTTCTTAGTGAAATCATTGGCATCCTGAATTCATCTGTGGGGAGCAACAGCAGATGTCTTAAAGGTAGTTGGAGACAGAAAATATCTGAGATTATAGAGAAGGAGATTGTTATAAAGGCTGCAAGCTGGATAAATAGTCAAGAATCTCATATTAAGATGCTGGTTAGCTGATCCCAGTGCATCCCAACTACATTTCACCATATTAGAGCAAACAAATGCAAGACAGAGATGATAAAATGGCTATTGGACAATTGCAAATGAAGGCACCAAAAAGTATGGGCTTTGTAGTGACAGGAAGAACTAAGGGAGGTTAGCTAGAGGTAATGAAACATCATATGAAATTCTAAAGTTGACTACAAATTTCTTCAAATTCGTGAATGGGACTTGTTATATATCTAGCCTTGTTGGCATTGAGGCCACCATCACATAGAGGTAAACATTAACTCCAAGCATTGCCCCTAGTCAACAGGAAGATAGGAGAAAGTGATTAATAAAGCCAACCAATCAGTAAGCTAATGGGATCACAGTTAAAGGTCAGGGAACACTGGGAAACTTAAAGGAGAGTAAGAAGGGATTTAACCAAGGGGCACTTTTACCACTCCTATGAGGAAAGAGATACGAGGAAAAAAATATGTTTTTCATCATTACAATGTTGTCTAGTAATATTTTAAGCTGGATGTAAAGGAAGAAAATATTCAGAAAAGTTGATAGATTTCTACTTTAGAAAGAGAGTCTACAAACATCAACTTTGCTCATTTTCTAGATTGGTGGTAGCTTCAGTTCCACAAGTCCAGAATAGCAGAAATAATATTAGTAAGAATCTGAAACTTAGCAACACTGTTTTCCACGACTAATTAATTTAATTCAAATTAAAGGAGCTTTTTTCTCAAACACTGTTTTCATTGACATTATTGTTGCACAACACAGTCCATGTGTGTTTTTTATGACCTAGCCAAAAACATATAGATATGGAATATTTCTATCCAAATAAAAAATTGAGACATATGGTTTATCAATGATTTTTTTTATTTATTAATATGTTGAGAACATTCTTACAAAAGACTAAGAATTAAATTGCTTATAACTAGAGCTATCCTAAAAATTCTGTCTTATTTGTGCAATTAACATTTTGATAAGTATTTCAACTATGTTTTAACTAACATCTACAATTCATTATCTCCTTGAACTTACACTGTGTCTGCCCTGCCAATATACAGTACTGAATAAATCCAAACATCTGTTTTGTTTGCTTGTGTTCAATTCTGCTACAGAAAGTTGGAGAACAGTGCCAATTGGCTTCACTACAAATTTATTCCATTTAATCTCAATTGGGCCTTCAATACTACTTGGCAATTCTTCATTCAGCCCTGTGATGATGCCCCCAGCAACTGTTCAAAATCTTTTTACTTTTCGTAGGCTCTCAATCCCCAAAGAAGAAAATTGTCAGAACAACAACAACAAATAAAAACAATTTCAAAACGTATAATGCAAGTAAACTTTCCTAAAATAATATTTAAAAGCACATATTAAAAGAGCACAACCATGTACCTGAGGGAATAGACTGAGATCTACCAACAGAGAGACATATTCTGGTAAAATTATTGGACTTTAAGGGGAAAAAACTTTCAGTTAAAAGAATCAAAATCACTCATGAAGGAAAGGAAATCAGATTATGGTCAGACTTTGATAGCAAAGCTTTACACCAGCGGAAAAAGCATATTTAATATAGCCAAGGAAAGAAATTGCAAGCCAAAGATTTTATATCTATTTTGACGTTCAAATAAAAACACACACACAAAAAGTTATCAACATACAAGAATTCAAGGAATATTGTTCCCATGATGCCTTTTTCATTTTAAAGGATGAATTTCAGACAACTAAAATGTCTGGAGAGACATCCTTAACCTAAAAGATGATAGCATTGATCACTGAAAACAGTTAACACCACAGACAAGAGAGCTGCTTCTTGTCTAAATCTTTTGTACCTTTAGTTAGTAGAGTGCATCACCAGGTAGGAAGCCAAAAGAAAAAAAAAACAACCAACTAAAATCTGATCAAGCCTATAGAACCAACTACCAGGAAATGCAGGACAGAACAAAATTAAGATTGTGGAAAACTCTAGAGGACAAAAAACATGATTTCATAAAAAAATAATCCGTGAGGAAGAAAGGATGGAGGAGAAACTCCAGACTGAAAGAGACTTAGAAATTATCAAAGAGAGGCATATCTAAACTAGTGTTTATGAACATTTTGGTGACAAAATTATAAAGCAAATAAAAACCTGATTACCAGAAAGGTCAGGAGAGAGGTTACTTTTGAGGAAATGGAGAGGGTTGTGATTAGGATGGCTCTCTGGGATGGCTGGCAAAATTTTAATTTTTTAATCTAGTTGTAACCTAAGTGGTTGGTTATAAGGGTGTTTGCCTCACGATAATTCCTTAAGTGCTACATTTGTTTTATGCAGTTTTCTATATTCGTTATATTTTACAATAAAAAAGTTTTAAAAAAGAAACACTGTATGTTGTTTCACGATGGTCATTTTTTTCATTTTGCAGCATGAACACCCAGCCCAAATAGACATAATTTTACAGCAGGGACACAGAGGGTAGAGTCATAATGGCCTAATTACTTAGGAAATAAATGACAACTCAAGAATTACTTAGTATTCTGCAGAAAAAAAAAAAGTCATAAAATATCCTCTGCTATTCCCTCTCACTTTAACTCAGATCAGAAAGGGGCCCAATATAGACACTAACAGAAATCCCATAGAAGGAAACATAGTTCAGTACTCCTTCCATAAATCACATATGACACCATAAAGTTCTGTCCTTATGCCATCATTATATCAGAAACACCCTGGGTAGAAATCTTAGTTTGGTTCTCCTTCAACCAATCATGGTCTGATCTGCTTTCCAGATCTGTACATGCCCCAGAATGTTCAGTCCTCATGTACCCAAAATAAAAGAAACCCCAGGGGTGGAAACTTATTCAGTCCTCTCTCATCCAATTATGTTCTGAGCCCTTCTCCTGACTTTTACTCCTTCCAGAAAGTTCTGTCCCATTCTTACCCCACCCCACCCTCACACAATCCTGGAAATCCCAAGAAGTGGGAACTTAATTCAGTACTCCTTCAAGCAATCATGTTCAGACACCATTCCAGACTTGTAATTTTCCTAGAATGTTGTATCTTCATTCACTCAGTATCATAAAAACCTTCAGAATGGAGAGATTGAGGATAAAACATTCTGGAGAAAATGAAATTAGGGCAGGTGGTGAGAACATGATTGATTGAAGGAGAACTGAACTAAGATCCTTCCTTCCTCTGGGGATTGCTGATATAATAAAGTTATGAGAACAGAAACTTCTGGAAGTAATCAAGATCAGAAGGTATAGTCAAGTGATCGGTGTAAGGAGAAATGAACTAAAATCCTTCCCGTGGGGGTTTAATAATTCTGAAGGAAGTAAGAACAGATCTTTCTGGGACAAGTAACAGTCTGGAAGCAAATTCAAACATGATTAGTTGAAGGGGAACTGAACTAAGCTCATTACCCTGGGTGTTTTTGATGGGGTAAGGGTATGAGGATAGATGGTTCCTGACAATGCAAATGTCAGGAGGTGGGAACAGAGTGTGATTGATTAGTTGAATCAATTAAGTTCCTTCTCCTGTGGTTTCTGTGACAGTGTGTGTGAGGAAAAAAGACAAAACTATCTAGAAGAAGTAAAAGTCATTGGATTCATTTAGTACATGATTGGATAAGGATAAACTAGCCCATTTCACAGAAGGTTTCTGTGGTGGGGCTGGGAAAAGGACAGAATATTCTGAGAAAAGTAAATGTCTGGGAGCAGTTTGTAACATGTATGGTTGAAAGAGATCTGAACTAAGCTCACTCCCCTGGGTATTTCTGATAAAGTGAGAGTATGTGTACATAACCTTCTAGAAGAAATATGTTATCTCCACAAGGGTTTTCAGAGATGAGGAGAATGAGAACAGAAACTAGACAAAGTAAAGGTCTGGAAGCAGGTCCAAACAGGATTTGTTGAAAGAGAACTGATCTAGCTGGATATGTCTGCTATAGTGAGGTAGACAGAGTTTTCAAAAAGAGATGGCGTCTGCTCAATTATCCTACCTGAATTTTGCTTTTCCTAGATTGGTGTTTCCTCATTCCCTCACCGTTGCAGAATCATCCAGGGAATGGGGCTTGCTTTATTTTTCCATCAACCAACATTAATTGGAACCAACTACTTCTCTGGTTTTTCCTTGGCCCATAAGCCCTAAGTGGGTTCAACTCTGACTATCTGAGCAATAAATATATAAAAAGAGTATGTTGAATAATTGTATTTCAAGGAATGTAACTTCATAACTTTCTTCAACACTTCTAAATAAGATAAAAAGACAAGGCTGGCTTTATAATTGTCATTTAAACAAAAATTGTTTCCATTTTCATACAGTGTTTGCAATCGAGGACATGAGTATAGTAGTTTATGCAGAATGTAATGGTACCTTCTAGAGTCTCCCCCAAAAACTTGTTTAAAGCAAACTCATGAGACAATAAATAACACTTTTTTTCTGTTATGAAAAAATTTGTTGCGAATATCCACTTGTGAATATTTTGATAATTGTAGATTCATATCCACTTCTAGGAAATAATACAGAGAGATTTCACATACCTTTTGCTTATTTTCCCCAAATAATAGCATGCAAAACTATAGTACAATATCGCAATCAGGATTTTAGCATAATACAATCCACTAATGGTGTTCAAATTTCCCCAGCTTTGCTTGTACTCATTTGTGTGTGTGTGTGTGTGTGTGTGTGTGTGTATTTATTTCTACACAATTGTATCCCATAGATAGGTTCCTGTATCCACTATCACAGGTAAGATACAAAACAGTTCCATTGCCACATGGATCTCTCATGTTTGTAACCATTCTTACTTTCCTCACACTTTGCACTATCCCTAAACCCTGTCAACCACTAATTTGCTTACCATCTCTATAATTTTGTCATTTCAAAAATATTGTATGAAAGGAATCAAACAGCACATAACTTTTTAGGATTAACTATTTTCAATCAATATAATTCTCCAGAGATTCATCCAGGTTGTTTGGTGTATCAACAGTTTGTTCATTTTTATTGCTGATAGTATTCCACTATATGGATAAACCAAAGTTTGTTTATCCATTCACCCACTGAAGAACATTTGGGTGGTTTCCACTTTTTGGCTATTATATTTAAGCTATGAACATTATGTATAGTTATTTTCATGTATAGTGAAAATAAGTTTTCAGGTCTGTGAGATAAATGCTAAGGAGTGTGATTGCTGGGTTGCATGATAGTTACATTTTTGGTTTTATGAGAAACTGTCATATTCTTTCCCAGTAAATAACACTTTAAAGTGACTATATACTAGTTTTATCTTTGGGGATAACTCTGTAGTCTTGACAGAGATGCAAGACCATGTTTTCAGAATTTTAAAAAGCATTATGCACTGTTAACTTGAGCGTCTTCAGTTTTCTTCACATAATACCCAAGTCTCAAGAACATACGAATAGATGAGAGCTTGTACAGATGGATGGATTTATTAATTTTATAAATATTATGTGCTCGTACTTTATGTTTAGAAAGATTTCTTCAGAAAATCACCATAGTACATCTTCTATTAATTGTTTTTAAGGACCATATATACTGAAATTTAAGGGATACTGAAGAAAAAAATGTGTTGATTACAAGTGATTTATAGTTTTCATTAATTCTAGGTTGTCACTTTATCAACTACGCCTTTGCTATCACTAAGAGTAACAAAAATATGATTTTTCTTTTTACTGAAAAAGCTTAATAAAATGTCACAGAATATGAGCTGTTTATTATATAATAAAAAGAGTAAAAGGTAATTTAAAAAAATCAGTATCAGATGAGTAATGACCACACTAATAAAAACTCGGCAAAAACAAGTTGTCCTATGATACTGTGGATTTTTTGACAGTTAAAAAGATCTAAAGCTTTTCCTTATAATTAAATGAGTTTTCACTAATTTTTATATCTGAATATTTTGTACATTTTAATATCTACTCTACAATTTTATT
Organism: Pteropus alecto; assembly: GCF_000325575.1. Classification (NCBI taxonomy): domain Eukaryota; kingdom Metazoa; phylum Chordata; class Mammalia; order Chiroptera; family Pteropodidae; genus Pteropus; species Pteropus alecto. The sequence continues at coordinate 5,488,482 of NW_006433946.1, forward strand.
CACAAATCACTGATGAAATTATACTGAAAAAGTTTAAATCATGCAGATAAATGCAGCAATAAAAGTAACTAATTTCAGATGAGAGTGTTTTGGGTTGGAAATGCTTTTAAAATAAAATAATGCAATTAAAAAAATTTGGGTTACCATTACTTTAAAAGTGATTTCTCACTGTATTGTTCTGGATTGGATACTGTTTTTTGGTAAAATAGCTGTAATTTTTTTTTTTTCATTCACTTGGTGTGGGGGCGGGGTTTCAATGCAGTTTAGATATTAGATGAAATGAAATCCTACTGAAATGGAAAAGTGAAGATCATTGACTTAGGAAAAGCAGATACTAAACAGTATAATGTTATCTTCATCAAAAATATATAAACACATATATTCTATATATATACATACTGACAGAAAGTTAAGGAGCATATGCACTACAGAGTTAACATAGAGGAATCACTGGTGGTGGCAATGTGAAGACTTCATGTTTAAGCTTTGCTTACTTATATTTTTTAATTTTCTACAATGTACATATACTACTTCTATAATAATAAATTATATTTTTTAACTAATCACAAACAGAAATATTATAGAACATATGCCAATTAGCTGTTGTTGTTGTTTTTAAAATCAGACTTTATTTTTTTAAAGTAGTTTTAGATTCACAGCAAAATTAAAGGGTAGATACAGGCATTTCCCATATACCTTCTGCCCCGACACATGCACAGTCTCCCCCATTATTAACATCCCCACCAGAGTGGTGCATTTGTTACAATTGATGAACCTACATTGGCATGGCATAATCACCCAAAGTCCACAGTTTACATTAGGGTTCACTCTTGGTGTTGTACATTCTATGGGTTGTATAATGACATATATTCATCATTAAAATATCATGAAAAGTGTTTTCATTGTCCTAAAAATTCTCTGTGCTCCTCCCATTATTCCAGCCCTCTCCACTAGCCCCTAGCAACCATTGATCTTTTTACTGTCTCCATAGTACTGTATTGCTTTCTCCAGAATGTCATATATTTGCAATCATACAGTATGAAGCCTTTTCAGGTCGGCTTCTTTCACTTAGTTATTTATTTTAGTTTCCTCCATGTCTTTTCATGGCTTGATAACTTTTTTTTTTTTTTTTAGCACAGAATAATATTCCATTGCCTGCGTGTACCACAGTTTATTTAGCCATACATCCAACTAAAGAACATGATTTAGTTTTTTACCAACAATGAAATAAACACAAAACCTCACAATAAAATTTTTTTATGAGTTTGGCAAATGTATTGGTTTTCACAAACTTATCAGTTTTACTGTTTACATTTGGAATAGCCCATTTTCATGGGTAGACATTTAGAACTACTATTTTATTTTGACACTTTTCTGTGCTCATTTGCATTTTGTCCTGGATGGTGGGTTTGCTTTGTGCATACCATAGGCTTCTTGGATGTAAATAGAATATACCAGTACAGTTTGAATATACTTATACTGGCTTAGAAAAAAACTAGGTACGAGTTGAGTGGCAGGTTTTACCTGCTTGAGCAACTTGACTTTGACCTAAATTATTTTGAAATATTGCTTTAAGTACAACCACATAGATTTTCTTTAACTTGAGGCCTGTTCACCAATATTCCACATGAGAATCTCGTATCTAATTCAATAAACCTATATTAATCGAGTGCTAACTCTGTGTCCAGCTCTCTTCTTGGTGCTTGGGATATATAAGTATATAAACCAGACAAAAAGACTTGCCCTTGTGGAGTTAATATTTTGGTGGAAAGAGACAGACAGTAAACAAAATATATCATGAAAATGTATGATATGTTCTAAAGCTAAGGGCTTTAGAAAAAAATAAAGCAGGGTAGGGGGATCTGAAGTGAAGGGAAAAGGTATAGTTTTAAATAGGGTCAGAATATACCACACTGCAGTGACCTCCAAGAAAAGACTTGAAGGAGGTGAGGAATGAGCCATATAGATATGGGGGAAGGAAAATTTCAGGCAGAGAAACAGTCCTTATATGGAAAACATTCCTCATGAGTTAGAGGAGCTGCACAGAGGCCAGTGTGGCTGGAGTAAAGTGAGCATGGGAGGAATAGAGATTTAGAGGATGTGGTCAGAAAGATAATCTTGTAGAGCCTCGTAGGCCATTTGTAAGGTCTTTGTTTTTTCCTCAGAGTGAGATGGGAGCCATTGAAGTGAATGACATGATCTGACTTAGATCATTTATGGGATAACTCTGGCTGCTGAAAAGAAGCCAAGGCAGAATCAAGGAAACCAGTCATTGTAGTAACCCTGGAAACACTGGTGGTGGCAGCAGAATTAGTGAGAGGTGGTCAGATGTGAAAATATTTGAAGATAAAGCCAACAAGATTAATTGAGATCAGAAAGGCTGAAGGCGAAGCAGGTTCGGGGAATAAAATAAAGAGTTCTGTTGTGGACATGGTAAGTATGAACTGTTTATTAGACGTCATCAAATCTAATTCTTGTTTTCATCATCAGTATCAATGATCTGTAAGCACCGACTGTGGGGGAGGGAGTAGTAGGTATAAGAACTATAGAAAACATTTCTTTATACCCAGTGTACTTGCAAGCTAAGAGGATCAGGGTGTATACATATAATTACAACTTTTTTTTAACATTCAATATTTATTTATTCATCATGTTAATGATGAGCAAACAATTATGGAGTCACTAGTAGATGCTCAATATTGGTGCTAGAGAAATTGAGAATCAACTGTTTAGTTGTGAATCTTAAATTTACTAATTACTAGTCACTTAGGCCCTCCATGCCTTGGGTTACCATCTGGAAAATGAAGACCATAATAATACCTACTTCACAGGAATGTCGGGAGGATGAAATGAGATAATCGTGTATAAAGTATTTGGAATGACACATGATAAACACTCTATATGTTACTCATTGTCTTCATCAAGGTCTCTCTTTTCCTTCTCAGCATGCCCTGTCCCCTAGCTAATCCTAACCTAAATAGAAAAGAATATCTGTAAAATGCCTGATGGGCACAGTTAGCATATACATCATATACTAAAATCAAAATGCAGATAGCTTAGAACCTCAGGCCAGGTCCTCCTGCTGTGCCTAATCAACACATTATCAAGATACCTACAAGTTAAATTTTCAGACTCACATACACATGCAAAAATAGCTAAAAGGGATTTTAGAACTCTTAGGATTCCCTATTGATCAAGAACCTTTCTCTAGTCATTGGTACCCTGGCGAACACTGCCTCATTCACCACCACTCCATATTCCTGCT
>NW_006433946.1:5491882-5501786 GCF_000325575.1 Pteropus alecto
CTTGAATCAGCATAGAAAGCAGGCAATCAGACAGGCATCTTTTGTGTTCTACCCTAGATATGCTTCTGTGTGAACCACCCATCTATTCTCCTTTTCCTCATTGCCTGGCCTCAATTCTGTTGCTTCATTATTTAAATCCAGTTTGAACCACAACCCTCAAATATTGACCTGTGACCATATGATCAAATTTGCTGCAGTTTATGTCTGGTCACCTGGCCCCACTAATGTGGAATCCAAAGTTGGGTTGTGTCACTCAATTTGGCCTGACACTATAAACTCAGACTTTCAGGAAAATGAAACTATATGTATTTTTTTTTCCTTTTGAACCTGCCTCTTTTCCATAATTACTTTCTAGGTTTTGCATTTCTTTAGTTATCCTGCAAGGCTTATCTGTGAAGGTTGAGGGTGTTAAAACATAGTGCAGTTATGGTTTGGGAAAGTGTGAGAGCACTCGCAGCCTCCTGAATAATGTCTAAGTTCTTAGTAACAAGAATAATATTATTAATAATAATGATAACCAGCCTTTATTGAGCGCTTACCATATATTGTGCTAATGTTGTGTTATGTTCTTTACATTCATTATTATTTCAATTACTGTGATAAGTAACCTCTGCGGTAAATTTTATTTTCTCCATGTTATAGATGAGGAAACTAAGGCTTAAAGAGTTACATTAATCAGAGAGAAAATAGCAGAACTTAAACTCAGGCTTTTTTAGGTCAAAGCTGGTACTTTTAACTGTCAAAATATATCACAAGACTGTGGGCTCTGTTGCTCTATTTTCCCTGCAGTTTTTGTTGAGTAGATAATGTGTTACCTTGCAATTATTTTTCAATATGAAATGAATATGTCAGGGGGTGGAGGACAGAAAGGCCTCTTTATAAACATTTATCAATCCTTGAACTTTACTAAAACTAAGACCTTATATTTTTATAGAACTTTGCAAGCTCAAAATACTTTCACACCCTCTCACTTTTGATTCTCGTAACACTTTTTGTGGTGATCAAAACAGAGATTATTAATACCTTCTTCTAGATAAATAAATTGAGGTTTAGAGAGGTTATGACATGCACAGGATGTCATGACTGGTAAATTGGCTAGACAGGTTATAGTCAGGTTTCCTGACTGTTAATTGATTTCCTAAAACTTTTAGCTGCAACTAGGGTTTGAAAATTATTGTTAGAATATATTATTCTTAATGCAGATTATAGTGGCTCATGGTTTACTTTCTAGGAAAGCATCAAATATTCAAGAACAAGATATTAATAAAGTATCAAAATCATCCTCTTTTCTCCTTGTTCTCGACTTGAGTGTTGTGACCCTAAAGGGTATATGTTTGTTGCTAGGGTTGCCCATCACAAAATACCATAGGCTGGTGGCTTAAACAACAGATGTTTACTTTCTCACAGTTCTGAAGTCCAAAATCAAGGTGTCAGCAGGCTTCCTTCTTCTGAGGCCTCTGTCGATGTCTTTGTAGATGGCCATCTTCTTGCTATGTCCTCACGTGGCCTTTCCTTTGTGAGTGTACATCCGTGGTGTCTTTTCCTCTTCTTATTAAGGACCCCAATCAGAATGGATTAGGGCCCCACCTTTATGACTTCATTAACCTTAATTACCTCTTTATAGGCTCTATTTCCAAATATAGTCACATTCTGAGGTTCTGGGAGTTATGACCTTAACATATGAAATTTGGAGGGACACATTCAGTCCACAACAGGAAATTTACTATTAAACAAATGCCCTTTCATCTAATAGAGCTGAGAGCATGATTAAAATTTAAAAGTTTCCAAAATCAATATGAAACCCTGTATAAAATCAGAGGCATCCTGTGAAGATTTAAGTTTAAAACAAAACAAAACAAAACAAAACAAAACAAAAAAACAGATAAACACAGGCTTGATCCTATACTCATTGCTTGAAGGAAAAAGAAGAAATCAAGAAGCACTTAGATTACCAAGGGGGAAATAGCAATCCTAAACCTTTAAAATATACAATAAAATTAATAGCAAGCAATGTGAGAAGTATCCAATTAATCTCTGAAACAAGTTAATATGTAACTATACTTATTTCTATGGAGTGCTTATAGTTTGAGAGATTGCATATTTTGAGTTATCATTTTTAACAAACTATTATCCCAGATTATAACTGGAGTTTAGAATGTGTCAGACCAAGGTTGACTGGAACCCATATCTGACTGATTACTACAATGACAGGACAGGAATATGAGATACAAGAGTATAAGATGAGATCCAATGAGGCCGGTTATGAAATTTTGACAGACAATACAGACAGGAACAGTAGCCAGTTGGCCTCAGGTAGACCTTCCGTAGGCATCACTAGGAACTGGGATCGAGGATGGAGCCGAGATTTTGCTAGGACTCAGTGATCAGTCATAATCCTAGAGTTGGAAGAATGGCGTAGAAACCTAGCCCCAGCCTTAGGTACTCAGGTAGAAGGCTAAGGTCTGGTTTTAAGAACTAGGCTACCTATTAGAATCTGATATGCAAAAAACAGGGTGAGAATCAGAGTACAGGTCAGCATGGAGACATCAGCAAGGCAGCTTGATTTTGAGCAGGTAAGCTGCTAGCTGGTCTAAGGTTCCCTATCTTTCTCCTGCCTAGGAACATAATTGATCTCTGAGTTTGGAGTAGCTTTAAACCTAGATTTGAGAGTTAAAAGGCTCAGAAAGATTTAGGTGCAAGGGACCTGGTATACCATTCCTCCTTATAGGGTAGCAAATGTCACTGTCATCTGTTTATTTTGTTTTGCATTTAAGTTAGCAGCAAAAGATTCCAAAAATGCTTCAAAGAAAGCATTGTTCTTTTTTACTAGAGTGTATCACTAGCCTATAATAGAGCTCGTCCTAGCTATTGTACTTCCCCTAAGATTCCCCTATACAATCCCGCCACTGTGACTGGTTGTCATTCCACAGTATGGGTGGTGATTTCATCTATCATCAGTATCCACACAGAATCCACTAGCGTCTCACCAAATAACACATATCATGTACTACTCACTTTTCCCCAGGACAAATTTAAGGAGAAGAATGAAGGCTATTAAGAATCACCTAGATCACCTAAGGGAGAAATTTGTTTTAAAAAGTCGATTTCTGTGATATATGTTACCCCGCAGCTAGTTTGAAGCAATGTAGCTTCCCTGGAGCTTTGTTTGTCTACCACCTGGAAGTGTCAGTTGGTACAGATTGTAACAGACTGTCTGCTTGAAGGCATTGACCACATGGAGCCTGTGACATCTGCGGTTTTTGGTTTTAATGACTGTGTACTTGATTTTACTTCTGAGATATGTATTTATCCAGAGTGGGATCTGGAAGATACTTAAAAAGTGGTATTTTTAGGAAGATAAGTAAATTGAATCTCTGTACTTATATTTACTGTGTATCAGATTTAGTCTGTGTTTTATAGATAATATATCAAAATTAATAATATAGAATGTAATCAGATGTTTGTTCAACATTTGAATAGAAGAATAAGGAAATATAGAACCCAAAGGGGTATCCAAACACTATTTTTCCCAGTGTTATGGTTTAACTGTGCCCCCACCCCACAAAGATATCTTGAAGTCTAGTCCCTCAAACCTGTGAACATGACCTTATTTGGAAATAGGGTCTTTGTAGGTGTAATAAAGGTAAGATGAGATCATAATGGATGAGGGTGGGCCCTAATGCAATTGTGACTGGTGTCTTATAAGAGGAAAATTTGGACACAGGCAGACACAAGGAAGATAGCCATGTGAAGACAGAGGCAGAGATTGCGATTATGCTGCCACAAGCCAAGGAAAACCTGATGCTACAAGAAATTGGAAGAGGCAAGAAAGGATCCACCCATTAAAGCTGCAGAGGTAGCATGACCCTACCAACACCTTGATTTCAGACTTCCAGCCTCCAGAACTGTGAAAGAATATGATTCTGTGGTTTTACATATGACCCAGCAATTCCACTTCTGGGTATTTATCCGAAGAAATCCAAAACTAATTTGAAAAGATATATGCATCTCTATGCATATTGCAGCATTATATACAATAGCCAAGATATGGAAGCGGTAGCATGACCCTACCAACACCTTGATTTCAGACTTCCAGCCTCCAGAACTGTGAAAGAATATGATTCTGTGGTTTTACATATGACCCAGCAATTCCACTTCTGGGTATTTATCCGAAGAAATCCAAAACTAATTTGAAAAGATATATGCATCTCTATGCATATTGCAGCATTATATACAATAGCCAAGATATGGAAGCAACCTAAGTGTCCATTCCATTGAAATTGTTATTACTCGGCCATAAAAAGGAATGAAATCTTGTCATCTGCAATGACATGGATGGACCTAGAGGGTATTAATTACTGAGTGAAATAGGTCAGACAGAGAAAGACAACTACCATATGATTTAACTTATATGTGGAATCTAAAAAACAAAAGCAACAAACAAACAAAACAGAAAAAAACTCATAGATACAAAGAATAAATTGATAGGTGCCAGATGGGAGGAGGGTTGGAGGGTTGAGTGAAAAAGGTGAAGGAATTAAAAAGTACAAATTGGCAGTTATAAAATAGTCATGGGGATGTAAACTACAGCATAGGAAATATAGTCAATAATATTGTGATAACTATGTATGGCATCAGATGGGTACTAGATGTCTTGGGGTGATCACTTTGTAAATGTGTATATGTGTGTATATAAATATCTAATCATGATATTGTACACCTGAAACTAATATAATATCTGTTTTAAAAACAGATAAACATTGATAAGCATTTGAGTCAAGATAAAAACAGATAAATAGATTTAAAGAAAAACATGAAGAGGCTGAACAGGAAAAAAAATTCTGTTGCTTTAAGTCACCCAGTTAGCGGTATTTTTTTTTCATTTTCTACAGCAGCCCTTGGAAATGAATACATCGCTTTGTACATCTTGTCAGGATTGTATTTAAACAAGATCAATTAGATTTTTTAAAATTAAATTTTAGACCATGTTGGGCAGTTTTTAAGATCTTTGGCTACTGGAGAGTTTGGAGGTTTGATTTCTGGGAGTGGAGATGCCACAGGGACCTGAGATACTACATAAAACTAATTACAGGAAAGTTGTATTTGAATAACTCAGGACACCTAATAGTGTTTCTTGGGTGAATGGCTAGGTTTGTGGAGCCACTGTTTTGTTTTGTTTTGTTTTTTAATTTCTTTATGTATATCTCAGAAACATTTGAAGTGTCAAGAGGAGAGTCAGACTTTTCAGTTATTCTGGTTATGTTCGTTATTAACTAATTCAAAATGTGGGAATAATGCTATGTGTAGAATTAGTAGTTAATTTGCTTTTTAGCCAGGTTTCAAATCCATTTGTGGCAATCTGGGTTATAGCTTTCCCCAGCAAGTTTTTTAACTATTAGCTATTATACATTCTAGCACAGATTTTGCTAAAATTTTAGTAGTAATAAATAAACATCATTATTTTCATCCATGATAGATTTATTATCAGGCCAATATCAATGATTAATTGCTCACTATTCTTTTAGAAAGGTCCGTTATGGGAGTGTTTAAAATAGCATTAGAAATAAACAGTAGAGGTGCTTCCATTACAAATGTTAAGATTGCTTAGAATAGGAGCAGGGAACATGGTAGTTAATCCCATAATTCCATTTTATTGGCAGACACAAAGAGACAGAAATGTAAGGCCTCATTCTACAGAAATATTATCTCCTTGCCATATCCTAACTTTCAGCCTGATGCTCTGAAGTAGCAATAGTGTTTTGGTGTAGGAAACATATGGGACTTTTTCTTTTCTTTTCTTTTTTTTTTTGCCATTTCCATCACTCTTCTTCTCCGGCCATCACATCTCATAACACCAGGTATGTCCACAGATCCACACAGGTGGTCAGTTCACTCACTCAGAAATAATAAAGGGTTAGAATGTTCAGAAAGTCATGGGATGAGAATGTGCTGGAGACTTTACGAAAGGCACCATAATTAGTCGTAGAAACTATTAAAGTAGCAAATTTAACATTCATTTTGTAAGAAATCAACTTAGTCTACAAATCCAACTAGGAATTAAAGTAGATAACTTATTAGGATTTTGCAGTAATAAATGAAAACCTTTATGTAGTTTGGATGCTTGCAAATTTGATACCCATTTTTCCCAGATATAGGTATTTTCTGTTCAGCATTATTGGTAATTGGATAACAAAATCTAAATTTTCAAACAGCAGCAGCAGAATCATAATACAAGATGTTATTGCAATATAAACATTTCTACATTTTTAATTTTTACTTAGAATGTTATTGTAATAACTGAGTCTTGTTAGAGAAGATAGGAGCTTACATGATTTATATTTAGAGAAAAATGGGAGTCAAGTGAGTTGGTATAGCCAGAAGCCCAGGAGTGGGTATAAGATTATTTAAACTCTGAAAGCAAGAGACAAGTAGCAGAAGGACAAGAAATTCAGTGCACATGGTTTGACAGTATCTGTAAATAATGGTACACATTCTCTTTCTGTTATTATTTAAAGCCACCTAGTAGACAGGAGCTATAAAGATAGCTGGCCAGGACAACTTTTTTTTTTTTTTTTTCACTTCTAAAAACTTACTGAATATTTTTAATGCCAAGATTCAGGATCTCAGTGAGTATATACAAAAATAGATTATAGAAGGAACATACCCCTCACAGATACACTTTTGTTTCGAGTGGTTTTCATCTAATTTAATCAAGAATACTGTGCTATGAGCTAGCATATAATTTATTTAGCAAATTAAAAAATTGGTCAAAAACATTAGTACCCAGGCAGGAATTATTCTTAAATCCTATTTTGCCAATGTTAAAATCAACCAATTTAAGATCGGCCTACAATTACAGAGTATTGGACTTGGAAAGTACCAAAGAAACGATCAATCTTAGCCCTTTGTTTTTACATTTTCATTCATCCTTTGAACAAATTATTGAATGCCTACTATTCTCTAGGCTCATTAATAGATGTTAGGAGGTACAATGGTGAATATAATAGTCTCTGTCCTCAAAAATCTCATAATCCAGGACAATGCCTCTCAAACTTCAATGTCTGTATAGATCAGCTGGGAAATCTGTTAAAATGTACACTTTAATCCATAATCCAGTAGGCGTAGGGTGGGATCTGAGATTCTGCATTTCTAACAAGCTCCTAGGTGATGCCCATGCTGCTGGTCCACAGACCACACTTTGAGACTCAGGGGTTTGGAGGGTGAATATGTGAGAAACAGGTGTGAAGAAACAAGTGGTCTGTCCAATTATCATACAACAAACTAATGATAGAGCCCACATTTATTCACAGCCTACTCTGTGCATATACAATAATCTTTATTTACTTTTATACCCATAATATATCGTACAGGGCCAAGAATACAAAGAAATACCCAGTTAGTCCTTTTGGCTCAATGATAGCACTGAAGTAGATATTATGAAAGATCAAATGCACTATTTGAGCCTTCTCCTGGAGGAATTTGAGATCTAGTTGTAAGAACAAGGTTTATTTTTTGCATCATTCCCAGAGAATAATTCCTACATAAGAACAAGATTATGATCTTGTGATATAAACTATTGATAAGTGTTTAAGGAATTCAAACTTGTGGAAAGTTAACTAGAGACTAGGACTCACCAGTAGTCTTGGTAAAGTACGTGAAAATTGAGCTGAAGTACAAAGAGATTGGAGGATTTAAGGATTGATCCGGGAGGCACTGTGAAAATTTTAAAGTTGGAGATCTCACGTGTGAAGGTGCAGAGATAGCACTGATAATGGGAAGTTTAGATGATGGTGGTATACTGATCTGGTATGGGAGAATTGGAGTGTGGGACCCTAATATTAAGGGAAACTGTTATATTGATACAGGATGAACACCCTTAAGAAATGATATTTATGAACACACAGTAGAAATATATAGCACAAAGCTTTTTATCTTGTTCTGACTTTGTCTTGTATAAATATCTAATGTTAACGTATTATCATCACTCTATTAAAAGATTAACACTCAGTTTATTTAGTTAGGAGTCCAAATCTAGCTAACACTAAGATGTAGAAAGTAATATGAACTATATTGGAACTTAAAAATATTTCTGTTTTATTGACTTCAGTGACCTGTATGGGAGCTAAACAAAATGCTTTTTCCTCCCACCTTCTAAGTTCTTCTAGCTGGGCTAATAATCCAGTTAAGAGAAACAGATTAACAGAAGAAAATCAGAGTTTAATAATGTGTGCGCATGGGGAATTCACAGAAGCATGAAAATTTCAAAAACAGTGAGGTGAAATTGGATATATAGGTTACTTTGGACAAAAGAGAAAGGGGGCAGTATGGGCCTGATTTCAAAAGTGGGACCTAATTTCACGAGTGAGAATGGACGATTTGCAGGTAATTGAGGAAGAGTGGAACACACGAGGCAGGTAAACTTTTGCTAGGCAACTCAGAAACAATGAGACGGGGATGGGAGTGGGGGTGTGGGAGTTTAGGATTTAGTCAACAGTCTCCTGCTTGGAGTCTTCTTTCTAATGCTAGGGTGATTATGTTAAGATTCCCTTCAGAGACAGGTTTTCCCATCTGAATCTCTTAGACAGGAGAAGGATGAGGGTAAAAGGTTCTTTCTGAGTCTTTTCTTAACAACTAGCTTAAAAACCAATATGCCAAAAGGCAATATTTTGGTCCTCTTCAGTGGGTCTAAGTAAACTCTCTAATATTCAGTTATCCAGCTTTTTTCGTAACAAAACAATCTTTAAAATGCATAGCAGTTACCAACACTGTCTTGCAATATATTAGAAGACTGTGGCAGCTACCTGGTGCAATCTTAGATTTATAACTCCTCAGAGAATAAATGCATTGAACTTTCTATATATTATTTCTACTGTATGTCTAAACTTACTACAGAACACTTAATGATGAAAAGATAATCAACATAGATTTAAGTTTTATTGTGAAAGTTTTTAACACAAACCTCTGTACATTTTACATTTGGCCTATGAATGACATAGAAGATATAAGAAAGAGGAATGAGAGATGATACATCACTTGGCCAGTGTAAATTGAGGCAAAATAATAGTTGATGTCTTCTTAAATTCCTGAATGCGCTTTTCTGAATTTATTGTGATCTTGACTCAAATGCTTATCAATCTTCAAGAATATCAATTCCTTGGAATTCTCTGCACTGCCATCATTGACTTTCAACTCATATATTTTATTTTCTTCTGCAAATACATTTGTTAATTTTTCTGATCAAGTCTCTAACTTCTTAGAACATATGGAAATCTAGTCTTATCTCATCTAAAGTAGCAGTTGAGAAGTTGCTCTGTAAAGTCGCTGCAATGAGTGCTTTACACATTATGGAATTTATCTTCTTTGTGTACAGTCTGTGTTGATTATGCAAAGCTCAACTCATTCTATTTCTTCATATATTCCTCTACTTTGGAGGTTAGTGCTTGTCTCCATTTCCTCCCTCTGAGTCTACAAGAGAGAGGGATCCCTTGGGTCCCTCCACCCTTTGTTTGCTTCCTTTAACTCTTGGCAGCTCCATTTCTGTCTCTGACAGTTGTTGGGGAAATCTACTTTTTAACCTTCCCTGACAGGCTCTGAGATAATTCTGGGAAGCTTTACTAACTTGCCCTTCTAACCTCCTAGTGTTTTCTTTCCTTTGCAGATTTTTTGCTGTGCTTTCCACAACCACGAATGTATTTCAGATGAACCACTGTAGTTTACAGTTGCTGCAGCCTTTCTCATGCTAAAGTTCCAAACAAGTTTAACAGCTGCTCAGGAGGCTGGCAAAAAGCCTTGACTGCTAATTCTGTGCTTAACTGCTTTTCACAATGGGAGATTCTATAATATTTGATATAGTCTTTAAAGCAAATGATTTCTACCTTATATTATTACTGCTTTTGTCATACTC